>NW_028319713.1:0-190000 GCF_062004578.1 Staurois parvus | reverse complement strand
GACAGGAGTGGCACCCGGTGTGGTCTTCTGCTGACAGGAGTGGCACCCGGTGTGGTCTTCTGCTGACAGGAGTGGCCCACGGTGTGGTCTTCTGCTGACAGGAGTGGCACCCGGTGTGGTCTTCTGCTGCTGTAGTCCATCTGCTTCAAGGTTGGACGTGTTGTGCGTTCAGAGATGGTATTCTGCATACCTTGGGTGTAACGAGGGGTTATTTGATTTACTGTTGCCTTTCTGGAACCAGTCTGCCCATCCTCCTCTGACCTCTGACCTCAACAAGGCATTTTCCTCCACACAACTGCCACTCACTGGATATTTTCTCTTTTTCAGACCATTCTCTGTAAACCCTAGAGATGGTTGTGTGGGAAAATCCCAGCAGATCAGCAGTTTTTGAAATCCTCAGACCAGCCCGTCTGGCACCAACAACCATATCACATTCAAAGTCACTTCAATCCCCTTTCTTCCCCATTCCGATGCTCTGTTACCGTTGCCTTTCTATCATCTGGAACCAGTCTGCCTATTCTCCTCCGACCTCTGACCTCAACAAGACATTTTCTTCCACACAACTGCCACTCACTGGATGTTTTCTCTTTTTCAGACCATTCTCTGTAAACCCTAGAGATGGTTGCGTGTGAAAATCCCAGCAGATCAGTTTTTCAAATACTCAGAGTAGCCCATCTGGAACTAACAACCCTGCCACGTTCAAAGTCACTTAAATCCCTTTTCTTTCCCATTCTGATGCTCAGTTTGAACTTCAGCAAGTCGTCTTCACCACATCTAGATGCGTAAATGCATTGTGTTGCTGCCATGTGCTTGGATGATTAGCCATTTGTGTTACCGAGCCATTGAACAGGTGGACCCAATAAAGTGGCCGGTGAGTGTATGTGTGGATATATATACACTCACCGGCCACTTTATTGGGTCCACCTGTTCAACTGCTTGGTGACACAACAGTATATATATATATACTGTACACTGGGCTTTTTTTTTTTTACTAGTAATGGCGGCGATCAGCGACTTATAGTGATACTGCGGTGGGCATTCTGACACTCGGGGGGGGGGGGGGGGAGGGAGAGAACGGACTTGGTGTCACTGACATCCCCAGTGACAGCAATACAGTGATCAATGCTAATAAAAAGCACTGGCACTGTACTAATGGCACTGGGCAGGAAGGGGTTAACATCTGGGGGGATCAAAGGGTTAACTGTGTGCTGTTTCACTGTAAGCACACTGCCATGCAGAGCCATACAAAGCAGTGTGCAGGAGCTGACAGGGGAGAGATCGATATTGTTTACATACAGGTCTCTCCCCTGTTGGAAATCCTCGGAGATCACTGGAATGGAATTACTGGCCGGATCTCGGTGATTGACAGCCAAGGCAATCAAAGGGTTAACTGTGTGTTGTTTTACTTTGTGCCCTGTGTTAGTGCTTCACTGTAAGCAGTGCCCTTATGGAAGAAAAATATATTTGAAATGCTGCAATTTTGGGCGTATTCAATATATTTATATATCCATTCAGTGGTATCTGACCCTCGGCGATTGGACGGACCGTCACTCGTAAGCGACTTCTTCCATGAATTCTCTTAGCAATTATTTTACAGGGTAGGTTGTCAGGTCTTTCCCCACCCCCACCATGGAGGAGATCCCGCATGGCCAGGGATGAAACCAGGACAATTTAGACAGGAGCCAATTAACCTACCAGCATGTCTTTGGAATGTGGGAGGAAACCGGAGTACCCAGGGGAAACCCACATGAACACAGGGAGAACATGCAAACTCCATGCTGGAGGTTGGGAATCGAACCCATGACCCAATTACTGCAAGGCAAAAGTGCTAACCACTAAGCCAATATATATACAGTCATGGCCGAAATTGTTGGCACCCTTGATATTTTTCCTGAAAATCAAGTATTTCACACAAAAAAGGTATTGCATTAACACATGTTTTGCTATACACATGTTTATTCCCTTTGTATGTATTGGAACAAATATAAAACAGAGGCAGAAAAGCAAATATGACATAATGTCACACAAAACCCCAAAAATGGGCTGGACAAAAGTATTGGCACCCTTAACTTAATATTTGGTTGCACACCCTTTGGAAAACATAACTGAAATCAGTCGCTTCCTATAACCATCAATAAGCTTCTGACACCTCTCACCCGGAATTTTGGACCACTCTTCCTTTGCAAACAGCTCCAGGTCTCTCTTATTGGAAGGACACCTTTTCCCAACAGCAATTTTAAGATCTCTCCACAGGTGTTCAATGGGATTTAGATCTGGGCTCATTGCTGGCCACTTCAGAACTCTCCAGCGCTTCTTTGCCATCCATTTCTGAGTGCTTTTTGACGTATGTTTGGGGTCATTGTCCTGCTGGAAGACCCAGGATCTTGGACGCAAACCCAGCTTTCTGACACTGGGCCCTACAGTGCGACCCAAAATCCTTTGGTAATCCTCAGATTTCATGATGCCTTGCACACAGTCAAGGCACCCAGTGCCAGAGGCAGCAAAACAACCCCAAAACATCATTGAACCTCCACCATATTTTACCGTAGGTACTGTGTTTTGTTCTTTGTAGGCCTCATTCCGTTTTCGGTAAACAGTAGAATGATGTGCTTTACCGAAAAGCTCTATCTTGGTCTCATCTGTCCACAAGACGTTTTCCCAGAAGGCTTTTGGCTTACTCAAGTACATTTTGGCAAACTGTAGTCTTGCTTTTTTATGTCTCTGTGTCAGCAGTGGGGTCCTCCTGGGTCTCCTGCCATAGCGTTTCATTTCATTTAAATGTCGACGGATAGTTCGCGCTGACACTGATGCTCCCTGAGCCTGCAGGACAGCTTGAATGTCTTTGGAACATGTTTGGGGCTGCTTATCCACCATCCGGACTATTCTGCGTTGCAATCTTTCATCAATTTTCCTCATCCGTCCACGACCAGGGAGATTAGCTACAGTGCCATGGGTTGCAAACTTCTTGATAATGTTGCGCACTGTGGACAAAGGCAAATCTAGTTCTCTGGAGATGGACTTGTAACCTTGAGATTGTTGATATTTTGCCACAATTTTGGTTCTCAGGTCCTCAGACAGTTCTCGTCTCCTCTTTCTGTTGTCCATGCTTAGTGTGGCACAGACAGACACACAATGCAAAGGTTAAGTGAACGTCTCTCCTTTTTATCTGCTTTCAGGTGTGATTTCTATATTGCCCACACCTGTTACTTGCCCCAGGTGAGTTTACAGGAGCATCACATGCTTGTAACATTCTTATTTATCCGCAGTTGTGAAAGGGTGCCAATACTTTTGTCCAGCCCATTTTTGGAGGTTTGTGTGACATTATGTCGAATTTGCTTTCTTTCCTCCCTTTTTTTGTTTTGTCCCAATACACACAAAGGGAATAAACATGTGTATAGCAAAACATGTGTTAATGCAATACGTTTCGTGAGAAATACATGATTTCCTGGAGAAATATCAAGGGTGCCAACAATTTCGGCCATGACTGTATATTTGTATACAGTTGCAAGAAAAAGTATGTGAACCCCTTGGGATTACGTGGAGTTTTGCATGAATTTGGCATAAAATGTGCTCTGAACGTCATCTAAGTCACAACATTAGAAGACCACAGTCTGCTGAACATAATACTACACAAACATTAGATGTTGCCATGGTTTAATTGCACATAACATGTAAACATTCACAGTGCAGGGAGGAAAAAGTATGTGAACCTTTGGACTTAATAACTGGTTGACCCTCCTTTGGCAGCAATAACCTCAACCAAACGTTTCCTGTAGTTGCAGATCAGACCTGCACAACAATCTGGAGTCATTTTGGACCACTCCTCTTCACAAAACTGTTTCAGTGTAGCAATATTCTTGGGATGTCTGGTGTGAATCGCTCTCTTAAGGTCATGCCACAGCATTTCAATGGGGTTGAGGTCAGGACTCTGACTGGGCCACTCCAGAAGGCGTATTCTGTGCTGTTGCAGCCATTGTTTTGTTGAATTACTTGTATGCTTTGGGTCATTGTCCTGTTGCATCACCCATCCTCTGCGGAGCTTCAGTTGGCGGACAGATGGCCGTACGTTTTCCTGCAAAATGTCTTGATAAACTCTGAAATTCATTTTCCCATCAATGACAACAATCAGTTCAGGCCCTGAGGCAGCAAAGCAGCCCCAGGCCATGATGCTCCCTCCGCCATGTTTTACAGTGGGGATGAAGTTTTGATGTTGGTGTGCTGTGCCTTTTTTTCTCCACACATAGTGTTGTGTGTTCTTCCCAAACAACTCAATCTTGGTGTCATCTGTCCACAGTATATTTTGCCAGTAGTGCTGTGGAACATCCAGGTGCTCTTTTGCAAACTTCAAACGTGCTGCAATATTTTTTTTGGACAGCAATGGCTTCCTCCGTGGTGTCCTCCCATGTACTCCATTCTTGTTTAATGTTTTCCTTATTGTAGATGTGTCAACAAAAATGTTAGCATGTGCCAGAGATTTCTGTAGGTCTTTAGCTGACACTCTGGGATTCTTCTTTACCTCATGCAGCATTCTGCGCTGTGCTCTTGCAGTCATTTTTACAGGATGACCACACCTAGGGAGAGTAGCAACAGTGCTAAACTTTCTCCATTTGTAGACAGTCTGTCTTACCGTGGACACATGAACATCAAGGCTTTTGGAGATACTTTTGTAACCCTTTCCAGCTTCATGCAAGTCAACAATTCTTGATTGTAGCTCTTCTGAGAGCTCTTTTCTGTGAGGCATGGTTCACATCAGACAGTGCTTCTTGAAACCAGTAAACCCAAAACAGGTGTGTGTTTTTTAAGGGCAGGACAGCTGTCAGCAGCACATCCAATATCATCACACTGATTGGAGTCAAGGTTGGCTCACTCCTGGCTCCAGTTAGCTCTGGGAGAAGTGATTAAGCTAGGGCCTCACATACTTTTTCCTCCCTGCACTGTGAATGTTTACATGTTATGTGCAATTAAACCATGGCAACATCTAATGTTTGTGTAGTATTATGTTCAGCAGACTGTGTTCTTCTATTGTTGTGACTTAGATGACGTTCAGAGCACATTTTATGCCCAATTCATGCAAAACTCCACGTAATCCCAAGGGGTTCACATACTTTTTCTTGCAACTGTATATGTATATATATATATATATGTGTGTATATATATATATATTATGTTGAAATGCGTGTTATTACAAACTATATGAAAAATATTTTTAAAAATACAAATCTACATTTTTGGAATGCATTTACCAATATATGTAAAAATTACTTTTTTATATGTTAAAAAAAATCTGAAGAATATATTTAAAAAATATATATTTTTAAAAATATTTTTCATATATTTTGTAATATATAAAAAATGCATTTCAACATGCAGTATATATATATATATTAAATATTGAATACGGCCAAAATTGTAGCATTTCAAATATATGTCACTATATTTAGGGAGATTATTTTTAAAATATATTTCAAATATATTTTTCTTCCATGCGGGTAAACCTCCCAGAAAAGAGTCATGCCGGGCCACAAGCCCTCAACATGACAAGGACCTAACCCTTGAACCTCTACTCATTCATAAAAATAATGTATTGTAGAAATAAAGACAGGTCCTTTCTTAAAAAAATAAAAAATCACAAGAAAGTTACTCGCTGTAAATCCATCATCAATCATAGTTCCAAAAGAAAACAAACCCAACAGACCTGACCCAAATGACCAATCATAAAGCTTGCTAGAAGATCGCTCCCCGAGCTGTCACCGCCATACCGCCTCTAAATCTGATGCTTGGCTTCCACCAATCTGTTGTCTGGTCGGGCAAAAGTTCAGGCGCTTGCCTGGATGACTGAACAGCAAATTCGATCTGAAATGTTGGCTCATCCCTACTATTTAGTTTGCTTCTTAAGAGATTTCTTCTCACATTCTGACCTCGTCAGGAATAAACTCCCCACTGACACAAAGAAATGAAAAACATTTTAACCGGAGTTCCCTTCAGTCTTTTGCATGACAGAGCTGCTTAACATCTTCATCGATGCGAGATACGGACGCCACTGAAGCCTAAATGCCCCGACTGAGCCGCATCATTATCCGTCGGTTATATTGACAAATTAATATATATATATATACACTATGTTGCCAAAAGTATTGGGCCGCCGGCCTTTCCACACATATGACCTTTAATGGTCTCCCAGTCTTAGTCCGTAGAGTTCAATATTGAGTTGGCCCCGCCCTTTCCACACACATGACCTTTAATGACCTCCCAGTCTTAGTCTGTAGAGTTCAATATTTTGAGTTGGCCCCGCCCTTTCCACACACATGACCTTTAATGGCCTCCCAGTCTTAGTCCGTAGGGTTCAGTATTGAGTTGACCCCGCCCTTTCCACACACATGACCTTTAATGGCCTCCCAGTCTTAGTCCGTAGGGTTCAGTATTGAGTTGACCCCGCCCTTTGCAGCTATAACAGCTTCAACTCTTCTGGGAAGGCCGTCCACAAGGTTTAGGAGGGTGTCTATGGGAAGGTTGGACCATTCTTCCAGAAGCACATTTGTCAGCTCAGGCACTGATGTCGGGGGAGGAGGCCTGGCTCGCAGTCTCCGCTCTAATTCATCCCAAAGGTGTTCTATGGGGTTGAGATGCAGGCCAGTCACATTCCTCCACCCCAAACTGGCTCCTCCATGTCTTTATGGACCTTGTTTTGTGCACTGGTGGGCAGTCATGTTGGAACAGGAAGAAGCCATCCCCAGACTCCTCCCACAAAGTTGGGAGCATGAAATTGTCCAAAAGCCAGGGGTAGCATTGGCAACTATCATCTTGAATAAAGTATTCATCTTGGATTAAGTATTGAGCATTGCACGGCTCTGCACTTCAGCGAATGCACAAAGTGAGAAGCCACATCTGACAACTCCAAATACCAAACAAACTACAGGTGGCCTGTTTCCCCATCCAGCTTTTTCATCTCTTGCCCAGTCTGCTTCTTTATCTCACCACTCTGTAATATGCACACCCCACTCCTCCTTCTCATGCATTCCCCACTCCTCCTTCTCATGCATTCCCCACTCTTCCTTCTCATGCATTCCCCACTCCTCCTTCTCATGCATTCCCCACTCTTCCTTCTCATGCTCTCCCTACTCCTCCTTCTCATGCCCTCCCTACTCCTCCTTCTCATGCACTCCCTACTCCTCCTTCTCATGCATTCCCCACTCCTCCTTCTCATGCATTCCCCACTCCTCCTTCTCATGCTCTCCCTACTCCTCCTTCTCATGCTCTCCCTACTCTTCTTTCTCATGCTCTCCCTACTCTTCCTTCTCTTGCTCTCCCTACTCCTCCTTCTCATGCTCTCCCTACTCCTCCTTCTCATGCTCTCCCTACTCCTCCTTCTCATGCACTCCCTACTCCCCCTTCTCATGCACTCCCCACTCCTCCTTCTCATGCACTCCCCACTCTTCCTTCTCATGCTCTCCCTACTCCTCCTTCTCATGCCCTCCCTACTCCTCCTTCTCATGCACTCCCCACTCCTCCTTCTCATGCACTCCCCACTCCTCCTTCTCATGCACTCCCCACTCCTCCTTCGCATGCACTCCCTACTCCTCCTTCTCATGCACTCCTCATTCTCATACTCTCCCTACTCCTCCTTCTCATGCACTCCCCACTCCTCCTTCTCATGCACTCCCTACTCCTCCTTCTCATGTACTCCCTACTCCTCCTTCTCATGCTCTCCCTACTCTTCCTTCTCATGCACTCCCCACTCCTCCTTCCCATGCACTCCCTACTCCTCCTTCTCATGCTCTCCCTACTCTTCCTTCTCATGCACTCCCTACTCCTCCTTCTCATGCTCTCCCTACTCTTCCTTCTCATGTATTCCCCACTCCTCCTTCTCATGCACTCCCTACTCCTCCTTCTCATGCACCCCCTACTCCTCCTTCTCATGCTCTCCCTACTCTTCCTTCTCATGCACTCCCCACTCCTCCTTCTCATGCACTCCCTACTCCTCCTTCTCATGCATTCCCCACTCCTCCTTCTCATGCACTCCCTACTCCTCCTTCTCATGCATTCCCCACTCCTCCTTCTCATGCTCTCCCTACTCTTCCTTCTCATGCTCTCCCTACTCTTCCTTCTCATGCACTCCCTACTACTCCTCATGCACTCCCTACTCCTCCTTCTCATGCATTCCCCACTCCTCCTTCTCATGCACTCCCTACTCCTCCTTCTCATGCACTCCCTACTCCTCCTTCTCATGCTCTCCCTACTCTTCCTTCTCATGCACTCCCTACTACTCCTTCTCATGCACCCCCTACTCCTCCTTCTCATGCTCTCCCTACTCCTCTTTCTCATGCCCTCCCTACTCCTCTTTCTCATGCACTCCTTACTCCTCCTTCTCATGCATTCCCCACTCCTCCTTCTCATGCACTCCCTACTCCTCCTTCTCATGCACTCCCCACTACTCCTTCTCATGCACTCCCTACTCCTCCTTCTCATGCACTCCCTACTATTCCTTCTCATGCACTCCCTACTCCTCCTTCTCATGCTCTCCCTACTCCTCCTTCTAATGCACTCCCTACTATTCCTTCTCATGCACTCCCTACTCCTCCTTCTCATGCACCCCCTACTCCTCCTTCTCATGCTCTCCCTACTCCTCCTTCTCATGCACTCCCTACTATTCCTTCTCATGCACCCCTTACTCCTCCTTCTCATGCACCCCTTACTCCTCCTTCTCATGCTCTCCCTACTCCTCCTTCTAATGCACTCCCTACTCCTCTTTCTCATGCACTTCCTACTACTCCTTCTCACAGTTGTATCCTCTCTCTTCACATTCTCTCTCCTTCACCGCTCTTCTCCCCCCCACAGCTTGTATATATCACCCTCACTCCTGCCTTCACCTTATTACTGTACTCATCAACTTCTGCTAATTCTGAACCCACACACTAATAAAACCTCCAGGACACTGGAACCTGTCCCTCCATATAAGTCATACTCCCATATTACCTCCCTCACTCTTCTGCTTCTCCTAACATCTGGAGACATTTCCCCAAATCCATGGCCGCCATCTTTTTCCTTTGACTGACACACCCGGCACCCCCTATCCTCTAACAGCAGACACATCTCCTTACTCCCTTTTGCCTCCAAACTCCTTGAACGTCTAGTCTGCAACCGTCTGAGCTGCCACCTTATTGAGAATAACCTTCTCGATCCCCTTCAGTCTGGATTTCGCCCACCGCACTCCACAGAGACTTCTCTCCTAAAACTCACAAATTACTTGCTAACAGCTAAAACCAATGGTCCCTATTCTGTACTCTTAGGGCTCGTTCACACTAGGCTGTTTTGCCAACGCTTGCCAAACGCCCCTATAGCGTTTGGCAAGCGTTGGTCCGGCGTTTGCGGAGCGTTTTTTAACGCTCGGCAAACGCTCCCCAAACGCCGCATGCACGGTTTAGCGGCGGTTGCTAGGCGTTTGCCGAGCGTTAATAACGCCCCACAAACGCCTATAATGCAGTTTGAGTGGTGTTACCGCTCCGCAAACGCCCTGCAACCGCGTCGCAACAGCACCGCAAACGCCGGCCGGGTGTTTGCGGAGCGGCACCATAGACGAGAATAGGAGGCTTCAAAGCCTCCTGACTCGACCAGAGGCGTCCGTTTTGCCGCGACGCAACGCGACGCAAACGCTCCCGTTAGAACAGCACCATGTGCTGTAATGTGCAGAATTGGCAGAGGCGTTTGGGAAGTGGTAAAAACGCTTCCCAAACGCCTCTCTGCTGCCTGCACACAAGGCTAGTGTGAACGTAGCCTTACTCTTGGACCTCTCCGCTGCCTTTGACACAGCTGACCACCCCCTCCTCCTCAAAAACCTCTATTTACTTGGTCTCTGTGACTGTACTCTCCGTTGGTTTGAATCTTACCTATCTCACCGCACCTTCAGTGACACAACTCTACTTCCTCTTCTCCTACTCGTCTTACTGTCGGGGTCCCCCAAGGTTCTGTCCTTGGACCTTTCCTATTCTCGATCTACACTTCTTCCTTGGGTCAGCTGATAGCTTTCCATGGCTTCCAGTACCATTTCTATGCTGATGACACACAAATCTATCTCTCTACTCCTCAGCTCACCCCATCAGTTTCCTCACGTATCACCGATTTACTAACAGAGCTCATAATATTTACTCCCCCACGTGCCTCTTCCCCTGATTTCTCGGTCAGGATCAATAGCACCACTATCAACCCATCCCTGCATGCCAGGGTGCGAGGGGTAACCCTGGATTTTGAACTGTCCTTTCAGGCCCACATCCAATGTTTGTCCAAATCATACCGCCTCAACCTCCGCAACACTCCAGAATACATCCCTTTTTAACCAATGATACTACAAAGCTCCTAATTCACTCCCTGGTTATCTATTGCTTCAACTACTGCAACTCCCTCCTCATTGGCTTACCTTTACCTAGGCCTCCATTCAGTGTCCTCCACCCCTCTCTGCCAACTCTCTCCACTGGCCTCCATTCAGCATCCTCCACCCCCCTCTGTCAGTCCCTCCACTGGCCTCTACTCAGTGTCCTCCACCCCTCTCTGCCAATCCCTCCACTGGCCTCCATTCAGTGTCCTCCACCCCTCTCTGCCAATCCCTCCACTGACCTCCACACAGTGTCCTCCACCCCTCTCTGCCAATCCCTCCACTGGCCTCTAAATATTAGCAGTCAAGGGGAGAATGGGAAGACCACTTACCGAGGGGAGAAAGGGAAGACCACTTACCGAGGGAAAAACGGGAAGACCACTTACCGAGGGGAGAAAGGGAAGACCACTTACCGAGGGAAAAACGGGAAGACCACTTACCGAGGGGAGAAAGGGAAGACCACTTACCGAGGAGATAACGGGAAGGCCACTTACCGAGGGGAGAGCGGGAAGACCACTTACCAAGGGGATAAAACCGGAACAGAAAGGGAAAAATGTTATCACAAAGGGACGGTTCATCATAATATTGAATACAGCCAAAATTTTAGTATTTCAAATATATGTCAATATATTTGGGAAAAATATTTTTAGATTTTTCATATATTGTGTAATAAAAACACATTTCAACATACAGTATATACAGTAAATATTTGCTCAAGTCATGAAAGTGTTACAAATGAAATCTTAAGGGATCCTTAATGAAGTCTTTAGAGATCTTTGTGTTTTT
Source organism: Staurois parvus (assembly GCF_062004578.1). Taxonomy (NCBI): domain Eukaryota; kingdom Metazoa; phylum Chordata; class Amphibia; order Anura; family Ranidae; genus Staurois; species Staurois parvus. Next base: position 178,848 of record NW_028319713.1, on the reverse strand, counting down.
TTACAACACAGCAGACGGTCCTACGGGACTGCCATCACTTGTATATATAAATACATCATTAGCTGGTACAATCACCTACATGTAAACCTGCAACAATGTGTAGGCGCACTGTACATTTATTGTTCCTAATAAATCCTCAGATCAGTAATTCTATTATTCTTCTAAAGTGATACATTTTAACAGAGAAAAATGAATAATATGAGGAATCTGACAGAGATTACGTCTCTCACTCTTGTGGGTCTATCAGACCATCCACTGACCATGAATGCACTTTTTGGGCCTTTCCTTCTGATCTATCTGATGACTCTTATCACAAACTTTCTAATTTTTTTCTTGATCCTCACTGACCACCATCTGCACAACCCAATGTATTTTTTTCTTGCCAATTTGGCATTTCTGGACATGTCCTATTCATCAGTGACCGCACCGAGGATGCTCTTTGATTTAGTCACAAAAAGCCGATCAATATCCATTCCTGCCTGTATATCCCAAGTCTTTTTCTACCTCTCCTTTGCTCAATCAGAACTTTATTTGCTCTCGGCTATGTCCTACGACCGCTACATTGCCATCTGCCACCCCCTACATTACAAACAAATTATGTCTTGGAGGGTCTGTGCTTGTATGGCCTCCATGGTCTGGGTTGCAGGTAGTTCTCTTTCTGTCGTTCATACTTTACTTTTGCTCAGGTTGTCCTTCTGCAGAGCAGCTTCCATCCACAACTTCTTTTGTGACCTTCCACACTTGCTTCAAATTACATGTACTGACCCCTTCATAAACCTGGTGGTCATATTCCTAATTTCTACTCTTGGATTAGGATTCTTTCTCTTGACCTTTCTTCCATATGTCTATATTTTTAGAACCATTCTTAGAATCCGTAGCAAGACTGGAAAGAGGAAAGCATTCTCCACCTGCACCTCACACCTCACCGTGGTCTTCATCTTTTATGGTTCCCTAATTTTTATTTACTTGGTTCCCACCTCTAGCAAAACGTACATTTTAGAAAAACTGTTTTCTGTCATATCTGCCCTCATTAACCCATTGCTGAATCCTCTGATCTACAGCCTGAGGAACAAAGATCTCATGGAGGCACTTAGGAGGTCTTATTATCACTTAAGATTAAAGAGGAAGTAGGGACAAAGCTCTTTTGGTCCTACTTCTCCTGTATTCCTGCACTCCTGTGACCCAGATTAAGCCAACGGGCTAAAATCCACTGTTGGTTGACATTACTCAGCCATTCCAGACTCTAAAGGGATTCTGACTTTAATGTCGGGATCCAGCAGAAGCCTGACCAGCAGTTTGTTCAGCCTCTCCTGAGCCAGCTGCTTCTTCCCCCTTCACAGCCCAGCACTCCAGTGAGCGCTGGAGGAGCAGAGCAGAGAGCAAAGTCACCACTCCCTGCTCACTGAAGACCAAGAACTGAGCAATCAGCGGTCATGTGATCACTCAGTTCTTGGTCTTAGAGATGGCGGGGACAGATGCAGCATCGGCTTGATGCAGCGCATACCTAGATGAGTATGTAGAGTTTTCAAAACCCATATTTCTCTTTTCATTCAGAATTGATGCTGAAAATAAATTGTGAAATTTGACAGTTTTATATTTCTAAGGAATGTTCGGTTGACTAAACATTTTTATAATGTCTTTCATATCGTGAAAAAATGCTCATAGTTGTTCTTAATCCTTTCATAACTAGGAGGTCATTGCAACCAGTCGACCACCCCCTCCTCCTTAATAAACTGCACTCCCTTGGCATCAGGGACTCTCTCCTGGTTCTCCTCTTACCTATCCCAATGCTCCTTCAGTGTTACCTATAACGCTGCCACCTCCCCCTCGCTCCCCCTCTCTGTTGGGGTCCCCCAAGGCTCTGTCCTCGGGCCCCTTCTCTTCTCCATCTACACCTCCTCCCTTGGCAAACTGATACACTCCCACGGCTTCAACTATCACCTCTACGCCAATGACACACAAATTTACCTCTCCACCCCCCACCTCACCCCCTCACTCTCCGCCCGTTTCACCCACCTACTGAACGACATATCAGACTGGATGTTGCTCCATTTCCTCAAGTTAAACCTTTCCAAAACCGAGCTCCTAGTCTTCTCCCCAGCCTGCGTCCCCCCCCCCCATCCTCTCCATCATGACCAACAACGCCACCATCAATCCCACCCTGCAAGCCAAAGTCCTAGGTGTCACCCTGGAATCAAACCTTTCCTTCCAACCTCATGTCCAATCGCTGGCAAACTCATGCAGGTTCCACCTCCGCAACATCTCCAAGATAAGCACGTTCCTCACCCCAGACACCACCAAACAACTCGTTCACTCCCTGATTATCTCACACCTGGACTACTGCAACTCCCTCCTCACCAGGCTACCCCAACGCAGGCTCTCCCCACTTCAGTCTATCCTGAATTCAGTGGCCAGACTCATCCACCTCACCAATCGCTCCACATCTGCCACCCCCCTCTGCCAGTCCCTCCACTGGCTCCCGATTGCCCAACGCATTAAATTCAAATTACTAACTCTGACATACAAAGCCATTCACAACGCCGCCCCAAACTACCACACTGACCTGATACCCAAATACCACCCAACCCGCACCCTTCACTCCTCACAAGACCTCCTACTTGCTAGTTCCCTGGTCTCCTCCTCCCACGCCCGACTCCAGGACTTCTCCAGGAGTTCCCCCATCCTCTGGAACTCCCTACCCCAATCCATCAGACTGTCACCTACCCTCCTCACCTTCAGGCACCCCCAAGTCGAGTGCAATCCTGAGACCCCTATACCTGGCTGCTGTGAGTGGCTGGGGTATCATGTGACCAATCATATGATAACATTTAAACAAATCTGTCATAAATTTCTTTCATTCATGGCAGCTTGCTTACTTTAATGATGCTGTGATTGGCCCACAGCTATCACATGGTACCCAGAAACTTGTACCATGTTGATAGCTCTGAGCCAATCACAACATCACAATAATAGGCAAGTTGTCATGAATGTCATGAACTGTGGGTGTAGGATTATAATTTTTTTTTTTTCTATGGTTGAACTGGATGGACGTTTGTCTTTTTTCAGCCAGACTAACTATGTAACTATGAAAGAAAGCCGGTCATGTCAGGATTGCTTATTACAATGATCATCAATAAATAATATACACAGATTTAGGTTATTTTTTTAACCAAAGATTGGAATACATTTTGGCCTAAATTTATGAGGAAAGATTATTAACCCCTTCCCGCCAGCGCCTCCCGGCCCTTTAAGAGTTTCAGATGCCGGGAGGCGGGGCGGGTGGGGCGTGGTTTAGTGATCATGTGACCCCCGTGACGCAAATGTGCGGAGGCGGGGCGGGTGGGGCGTGGTTTAGTGATCATGTGACCCCCGTGACGCAAATGTGCGGCCGCTCAGCGTCTAGGCCCAGACGCCGAGAGGCCACACATTTGTGTGCGGCCGGCATGAAGGGGTTAATCTGCAAAATTTGAAACTTAAAAATATAACAAATATAAACTGTAACTTGTGGGAGGTGGATATACGGCATAGGATGCGGCGTCTATCAATAGCCGCAGACATCGGTGTATATTATCGCTTTTGAACCAATAACAATTCTGCGATCTAACTGAATACTGTGGTAAGAGTTTCAACAAAATATGTATACAATGTGTATGAATGGTTGGAACATTGTCATGTATACATACATATATTTGTTACTGTGAAGTTATGTATATGTTTTGTTAGATGACCCCCATGAAGCCTTTGAAGAAGCAGAAGTGGATTGCGAAACGCGTCGGTGTTAATAGCGGATATGGAATCGTCATATCTTGTCATGTGACTTGTTGGTTATTTTATCAATTATTTGCATACTAAGTGGTGGAATTGATGGTCCGCCGTTTTAATGGATGTTAATAAATACAATCATGTTATAGTCTATTCTTGTTTTGTTCTTTAGCACAAGTGCCTCAACAGTCCCTGTTTTTGTATTTTGAAATATAAACTTTAAAATATAACAGAAACTAAGAAAAGCGTGTTTTTTTTTTCTAAAATGTTATGTATTGTTTTCGTTTATATAGTAAGAAAATTAAAAAAATCCCAGTGGTGATCAAAAACCACCAAAAGAAAGCTCTATGTGTGTGAAACAAATCATAGACATTTAAATTGGGTACAGCGTTGCATGACCGAGCAATTACCAGTTAAAGTAGCACAGTGTTAACCTGATTATTTCAGATTTTTGGTGCTGGAAGCGGTACTTTTTTTGCATGGAAATATGTAGTTTTTTTATTGTAGGCCTGTAATTTTTAGGAATAACTCACTGAAATCTGAACAAGAGTACAGTATACATCCCGGGGAGGATAAAATTTGAAACACGAAATCATAAATTATAATTTAATAAATAATCATAAAAAATAATAATATAATAATAATACATTTATTTCAATAATATAATCAAACCAAAAACACTGAAATGTGAAATAGAGCGCCAAGTTCGCACATCGCTGAGCAAAGTCGCAGAATCGTTTTCAGTGTCTGATGAGGAATTTCCCCCACCAATCATTATCACTCAATTCTGCAAGTGGTTCTGATTTACTAATAAAAATCAAAAAATGTGGCGCTACTCATAAAACTAAAAATTACTAATCAAAAAAATATATAAATATAACACATATAATACACTTCGTGAGATATAATAATCAAGTGGTCATAGTGATCAGAAAATATATATTAAACTAATATCATAAAAAGCATAGTGTATAAATATTGTGTATTAACAATCTTTGTGACAATTTATAGTTCATGAAAACAATAAATAATTATAATGATTAAACTGTGATCAATCATGCAAATAATGTGCAAAAAAATGTCACACTAAAACACAAACAAAAAAATAAAAAATGTGTAAACAAATGTCCAATGGGTGGGTGACACCACTATTGCAATTGCAAGCACACGTGATCATAAAGTAACTCCAGGTGCAGAAACTCCAACACACGACCCGTGAAGGTCAAAGCGTATAGTGGGATCAAACCCTCAAATCCTCTCAGCATCTACTGATATCCACTGATCCACTTTCCCCATCCATAGATATCCTTCTCTAGGGGTCGATGATCAAGCAGTGGCTCCTCTTAAGGCCCAGACATTTGTTGTCGTGTAGATCTCAGTCTGTATTTATACGTGACCAACCCTGAGGAGAGATAAACTCAGAGCAATCCAATTTATATGGGCAATAAAGAAAAAAAAAAAAAAGAAAAAAAAAGAAAGAAAAAAAAAATTTTTTTTTTTTCTTTATTGCCCATATAAACTGGATTGCTCTGAGTTTATCTCTCCTCAGGGTTGGTCACGTATAAATACAGACTGAGATCTACACGACAACAAATGTCTGGGCCTTAAGAGGAGCCACTGCTTGATCATCGACCCCTAGAGAAGGATATCTATGGATGGGGAAAGTGGATCAGTGGATATCAGTAGATGCTGAGAGGATTTGAGGGTTTGATCCCACTATACGCTTTGACCTTCACGGGTCGTGTGTTGGAGTTTCTGCACCTGGAGTTACTTTATGATCACGTGTGCTTGCAATTGCAATAGTGGTGTCACCCACCCATTGGACATTTGTTTACACATTTTTTATTTTTTTGTTTGTGTTTTAGTGTGACATTTTTTTGCACTTTATTTGCATGATTGATCACAGTTTAATCATTATAATTATTTATTGTTTTCATGAACTATAAATTGTCACAAAGATTGTTAATACACAATATTTATACACTATGCTTTTTATGATATTAGTTTAATATATATTTTCTGATCACTGTGACCACTTGATTATTATATCTCACGAAGTGTATTATATGTGTTATATTTATATATTTTTTTGATTAGTAATTTTTAGTTTTATGAGTAGCGCCACATTTTTTGATTTTTATTTCTGTTGATCATGGGTATATGATGTAGTGTTGGCGGCTTCTCTCTTAAGTTGAGTAAATATTATTGTTTGGGGGTTTAGTAGTGTGGGAGGTTCACACCATCCCTGTTCATATTTTTTCAGTAGCGCAGGAGGTTCACACTATTCTGGTTCTGATTTACTCTCGCTGTTCTCTAGCCGCTCTAAAACCGCGTCTGACCTAAAGGGACGCTTTTTGGACGCCATGGACGTTTCTCAGTTTCCAGGCAGAAAGACCAGTAAAAACGCAGGCAGGGCGCCGGACAAAGCACTCGGGACAAAATGTAAGTGAAATGGTTGGAAACAGCAATGTTTTACTATGTAATAATCATTTTTAAAAAAAATGACATTTTTAAAAAATTTCAAATTTGCCGCCCGTACGTCCCGACGTCACAGGGACCGGAACACAGAAGCCGGATGCCGGCATCGGCCGGAGGAGATGGCCGGGGACGCTGCAGGGGAGACATCGCGGGAGCGAAGGACAAGGTAAGTGCTGGAGGGACTCCGTATGCAACGCCGCATGGTAAGCCCGAGTGTAGCTGGTGGGGGGGGGGGGGTACCGCTTTTGGCTCTGAAATTGTACCCCGAGCTACACTCGGGAATACCGCCAGGGAGGTTAAATAGCAAAAACTACCCATTTGAAATTTTTGTTAGTACACAAGGAGACATGGAACTTTGAAAATATATAAAATTCTTACTAAGTTAACAACAAATACGGTACCGACATATATGGAGAGATGGGAGAGAGAATTAGGAAAAGGAATAGAGGAGGATAAACAAAAAAATGATTTATAAGTTAATACACGGCAGGGGCGGACTGACAACTCATGGGGCCCCCGGGCAATAGGGGATCATGGGGCCCCTGTGTCCTTGCCCAAACTCAAAAAAGCCTATGAAAAAGGTACCAGGGGCATCTCATGGGGCCCCCTACTGGGCAGTGCCCTAGTTTCCAAATGGTCAGTCCGCCTCTGTGCGGGAATGAATGCCAGGCTCTACATACACCATCAAGTAGCCGGCAGCCTCTCTCAGATCCCACCTGGTTCCCATGGTGTGCTTGTCCCTTCTTTCATCCCTTCTTCTGGGGGGAGGTGCTGCCCCCCTGAAAAATATCGCCCCAGGCAAGTGCCTTGTTTGCCTCGTGGTAATTACGCCCCTGGCCAGGAGTCTCAAACACTGCCGCAGACCAGGTCATACACAGTCATACTATTGACCCCGGGCCCTCAGGCAGTGCCCGAGTTTCCAAATGGTCAGTCCGCCCCTGATACACGGTAATGTGAGCATGAAAGCTGTAGAGATGAACTATAAATGTCTGGCGAGGTGGTATATGACACCAACTACAGTACACAAACAAAATGGGGGGAAATCACCTTTATGTTGGGGGGGATGTGGGGAACAGGGCACAGCGGGTCACATTTGGTGGGAGTGTCACAAAATTCAAAAATATTGGGAAGAAATAATTCACTTGATACAAGAAATAACCGGGATACAAATATGAAAGGAACCAGAGATACATTATGTCTTCTTCACGGAACAGAGTTAACGGTTGAAAGGTACAAATTCTGGGTTATTGCGCTATATTAATGCAGCAAAAAGTTTGATGACTAAATTCTGGATGGAATAGGAAGTACCAAGAATATCGGATTGGATGAAAAAGGTAGATCAGATATATAGAATGGAAAAACTACAGAGGTAGGCAACCTGCGGCTCTCCAGCTGTTGTGGAACTACATTTCCCATGGGGCATTGCAAAGATGACAAAACTGACAGTTACAGCTATGACTTGCAGAGGCATGATGGAACTTGTAGTCCTGCGGCTCTCAGGTTGCCTACCCCTGAATAAAATGGAGTGTTTTTGTGAGAAATGGAAAAAAGTGGGAGGAGTTTAAGAAGGTTAAACTAATTGAAAGTGTATCAGAAAGAAGAATGCATGAAAACTGTAGGATTCCAAAAGAGAGAGGAACGAGGCTGAGAAGGGGGGGGGGGGAGGGGAGGTATGGATTGGGATAGGGAGGGGGGAAGGGGGAGTTTGTATCCAGCATGTTGGGTGAAAATAATTGAATAAGTTATACTGCATGTTTAACCCCTTCCCGACCGTCCATTGCATATAAACGGGCGGACGGTGGCACTGCAGGGGTGGGTGGGTGTTTATAAACGGCCTCCCCGCATCCTACTTGTGCGCGCTCCCTGGGAGCACGCAGCACCGCGATCCGGTGCCCGCACATTGAAACACCGATCGTCGGACAGGACCTCTGTACGAGGTCCCGATCATGTGATCACTGATTGGCCAATCAGTGATCACATGCAAAGTAGTATGCAAGATGTCACTTGTGACATCATTGCTTACTACGTGTGAAATCTGTGAATGATCACAGAGATCACATGGTACAGGGCTATTCACAACAGCCTTGTACCATGTGACAAGCTGTGACCAATCACAGCTCACTCAGTACTTCTCGATGAGTGCAAGAATGCAGACAGAGAGAAAGAGAAATGATTGCTTTTACATCCTATATGGGTGTAAAAGCAATCAGTGTAAAAAAAAAAAAAAAAAAAAATCTTCATCACCCCCCACAAGTAGTACAGTGTCACCATGGTGACCCTACTGCTAGGGTGACAGCATGTAAAAATAAAAAATAATATAAAAAAATAAAATAAAAATGTAAAAAAAAAATGTTTAAAAATTATAATTTTTGGTTATAAACTAATTTGGATTTTTTTTTTTTTACTAAAAAGATAATGGAATAAATTTTGGCCAAGATTTATGATGAAATATTATTTATTTGCAAACTTTTATAAAAAAAAACACTTTTTTTCAAAATTTTTGGACATTTTCATTTACATAGTAAAAAAAATAAAAATCCCAGCGGTGAATAAATACCACCAAAATAATGCTTTATCTCTCTCAAAAAATTGGTAAAAAATTCATTTGGGAACAGTGTTGCATGACCGCGCAATTGTCACTCAAAGTGTGATAGCGCTGAAAGCTGAAAATTGGCCTGGTCAGGAAGGGGGGTGAAGTGGAAGTGGGGGGGAAGGGGGGGGGAAGTCTGGAAGTGGTTAATAGATGGAATAGATGAAATGTAAAACTAAATAAAATATTATTAAAAAAAAAAATAGCAAAAACTGACCCGGTCATAAAGGGGGGGGGAGGTAAAACCTTCCGGAGGTCGAGTGGTTAAAAAATGCAGCTTCAGTTAGAGTAACGTGTAACACGCAGTTACAGCTCATCCACTCCCTCATCATATCATGACTCGACTACTGCAACTCCCTCCTCCCTGGCCTGCCTCGCCGCTGGCTATCCCCGCTTCAGTCCATCCTGAATACGGCTGCCAGACTCATTCACCTTTCCAACTGCTCCGTCTCCACCACCCCCCTCTGCCAATCCCTCCACTGGCCTCCATTCAGTGTCCTCCACCCCCCTCTGCCAATCCCTCCACTGGCCTCCACTCAGTGTCTGCCACCACCCTCTGCCAATCCCTCCACTGGCCTCCACTCAGTGTCCTCCACCCCCCTCTGCCAATCCCTCCACTGGCCTCCATTCAGTGTCCTCCACCCCCCTCTGCCAATCCCTCCACTGGCCTCCATTCAGTGTCCTCCACCCCCTTCTGCCAATCCCTCCACTGGCCTCCACTCAGTGTCTGCCACCACCCTCTGCCAATCCCTCCACTGGCCTCCACTCAGTGTCCTCCACCCCCCTCTGCCAATCCCTCCACTGGCCTCCATTCAGTGTCCTCCACCCCCCTCTGCCAATCCCTCCACTGGCCTCCACTCAGTGTCCTCCACCCCCCTCTGCCAATCCCTCCACTGGCCTCCACTCAGTGTCCTCCACCCCCCTCTGCCAATCCCTCCACTGGTCTCCATTCAGTGTCCTCCACCCCCCTCTGCCAATCCCTCCACTGGCCTCCGCTCAGTGTCCTCCACCCCCCTCTGCCAATCCCTCCACCGGCTTCCGATTGCACAACGGATCAAATTCAAAATCCTAACGCTGACGTACAAAGCCGTCCACCATACTGCCCCGAACTACATCACCGACCTAATATCCAAGTACCACCCAACACGCACACTCCGCTCCTCACAAGACCTCCTTCTCTCTAGTTCCCTGGTCTCCTCCTCCCATGCCCGCCTCCAGGACTTCTCCAGGGTGTCACCCATCCTCTGGAACTCCCTGCCCCAACCCATCAGATTATCACCTACTCTCCTCTCCTTTAGGCACACCCTGAAAACCCCCCTCTTCAGGGAAGCCTACCCCACCCCCTGCTAACCTGCCGACCTCCTCCACTCTTCCTACCACTCCATCCCCCACAGCTATCTCCTCCTGTGCCACCATCCCCTCCCTCCTAGATTGTAAGCTCCAAGGATCAGGCCCCTCGATCCCCTCATGTTTTGCATTGTATTGTATTGGTATTGTTCTGTCACATGTTCTGTCCCCCTCTGTAATGTACAGCGCTGAGCCAACTATTGGCGCTTTATAAATACTGTATAATAATAATAATAATAATTATGTGCTGCCTGTTTTCTTGGGGTTAAATATATGTGCATAGAGCAGGAATTCAGGGAATAACTAATTGAATCAGCGAGATTATGTTTGATAATTTATTCTACATTGGAGGCATTGTATCATTGTATAATGATTGAAGAAATAATCAATATTGCTGACTTAATTAATTGCTGACTTTTTTAAAAAAAATTTCTATATCATTTTCAAAACATACAAAACATCTTGCTCTGATGAGGAAAGTAGAAACAATTCATAGCAGGTCCGGAAGGCGTAATAAATGATTAGTTGTTAATAGTTAAAGTGATAGTAACCTAAAAAAAAAAAAAATCCCCTGCAAGGTGAAGTCATAATGTTCTAGTATACATCGCAGACACATTATGAAGGACTTGCCTTAAGATGAAGCCTTCCCGCGGCGCGCCGTCACCACTGCAGAGACTTCCATCTTCGCCCGATCTTCCTTCTGGGCTTGCGAGCTCCGGTTGTCTGACTGGCCGAGCCGTGATGACGTCACCCCCGCACGCATGGCACAAGGCTCTGAAGGAATGGCATTGATAGGCCATTCCTTCAGAGCACATGCACCGGCTCTCAAAAGGAGCGAATATCTTCTAAACGGTGCACGTTAGGATATGTACATTTCATCTAGAGGCTTACCTGTAGGTAAAAATGCCAGAAACAAGTTTTCTACCACTTTAATGGCCCAGCATCACGTTGGAGGTCATAGACGTAACATTCTGTACATAACAAGAATTCATTGTAGTGAGGCATTTATTGCCCTTGGCTCCAGTACTCATTGGGACCAGATACTTCCGGATTAGCCTGATAAAGTAGCTTTATAATGATAGAGGAAAGAAAGAAGCAACAAGTGAAGCGGAGTTTCCATCAAAATGAAAAGAAATAAAAGAGGGGGGCGAGGGGGTATAGGGGTGAAATGGAACACAGCTGAGATACCGCCTACTCACAGTGCCCATCACACTGCCTCAGAGGCCGTTCCAGGGACTGGGATATGGAGTTACGCTTCTGAGCTTAGGAGAGTTCATTATGTTGGCCAAGAGGGTAAAGGGGTGAGGGGGAACATGGCTAACATACCGCCTACTCACAGTGCCCACCACACTGCTTCACAAGCCATTCCAGGGGCTGGGATATGAAGTGAGGCTTGTGAGCTTAAGAAAGTTCATTATGTTGAGCGAGGGGGTGATAGGATGAGGGGGAACATGGCTGAGATACTTCCTACTCACAGTGTCCACCACCCTTCCTCAGAGGCTGTTCCAGGGACTGGGATATGGAGTTAGGCTTGTGATCTTAGGAGAGTTCATTATGTTGCGCGAGGGGGAAAAGGGGTGAGGGGGAACATGGCTGAGATACCACCTAATAACACTGCCCAACACACTGCCTCAGAGGCTGTTCCAGGGACTGGGATATGGAGTAAGGCATCTGAGCTTAGGAGAGTTCAATATGTTGGGCGAGGGGTTAAAGGGCGAGGGGGAACACAGCTGAGATACCGCCTACTCACAGTGCCCACCACACTGCCTCAGAGGCCGTTCCAGGAGCTGGGATATGGAGTGAGGCTTGTGAGCTTAGGAGAGTTCATTATGTTGGGCGAGGGGGTAAAGGGGTGAAGGGGAACACAGCTGAGATCCCGCCTACTCACAGTGCCCACCACACTACCTCAGAGGCCGTTCCAGGGATGGGATATGGAGTGAGGCTTGTGAGCTTAGAAGAGTTCATTATGTTGGGCAGGGGGGTAAAGGGGTGAGGGGGAACACAGCTGAGATACCACCTACTAAAATTGCCCACCAAACTGCCTCAGAGGCCATTCCAGGGACTGGAATATGAAGTTAGGCTTGGGAGCTTAGGAGAGTTCATTATGTTGGGTGAAGGGGTAAAGGAGTGAGGGGGAACACAGCTGAGATACCGCCTACTCACAGTGCTCACCACACTGCCTCAGAGGCTGTTCCAGGGACTGGGATATGGAAACAGGCTTGTGAGCTTAGGAGAGTTCATTATGTTGGGCGGGGGGGTAAAGGGGTCAGGGGAATACTGCTGAGATATCGCCTATTCACAGTGTCCACCACACTGGCCCAGAAGCCATTCCAGGGACTGGGATACAGAGTTACGCTTCTGAGCTTAGGAGAGTTCATTATGTTGGGCGAGGGGGTAAAGGGGTGAGGAGGAACATGGTTGAGATACCGCCTACTCACAGTGCCCATCACACTGCCTCAGAGGCTGTTCCAGGGACTGGGATATGGAGGTAGGCTTGTGAGCTTAGGAGAGTTCATTATGTTGGGGTGCAGGTAAACTCTTTCCAGTAAAACCGTGTGTTATGAGTGTGGCGGAACCATTCCGCCTGGGCTTCCTCGTGCGGAGCGATGCGTCTCAGCCAAGTGTCCCCTATTCTGGCAAGTCTTCCAGCGCTCTGCCAAGGTGGGTATTAAAGCTCAAAGACAATCCTTCCCTGATATCCCAAACCACGAGTTGGAACTTCGTGTAGGGTGAATGAATGAATCTTTATTGAACACAGCTCAGTATATACAGCACATGCTGGCAGTAATCCCTGCATCCTTCAGCCCCACCCCCACCAGACAGTCTGGCACCTGATTTTCCCCACCCACAACAAAACTCTACAACACAACAGCAATCAGCACAGTATGAAATGTAGAGAAGTGAAAGACTACAAGTCCCCATTACCCTAAACAACCCGTGTAGAATGCCTGTCTACATAACAGCTGCTAAACATATACAGCTTTACAAGGGGGAGAATGGGGAGACCACTTACCAAGGGGAGAACGGGAAGACCACTTACCACTTACCAAGGAGAGAACGGGGAGACTACTTACCAAGGGGAGAATGGGAAGACCACTTACCAACGGGAGAATGGGAAGACCACTTACCAAGGGGAGAACGGGAAGACCACTTACCAACGGAAGAACGGGGAGACCACTTACCAAGGGGAGAACGGGAAGACCACTTACCACTTACCAAGGGGAGAACGGGGAGACTACTTACCAAGGGGAGAACGGGGAGACTACTTACCAAGGGGAGAATGGGGAGACTACTTACCAAGGGGAGAACGGAAAGACTACTTACCAAGGGGAGAACGGGGAGACCACTTACCAAGGGGAGAACGGGAAGACTAGTTACCAAGGGGAGAACGGGAAGACCACTTACCAAGGGGAGAACGGGAAGACCACTTACCAACGTGAGAACAGGGAGGCCACTTACCAAGGGGAGAACGGGAAGACCACTTACCAACGGGAGTATGGGAAGACCACTTACCAAGGGGAGAACGGGAAGACCACTTACCAACGGGAGAACGGGGAGACCACTTACCAAGGGGAGAATGGGAAGACCACTTACCACTTACCAAGGGGAGAACGGGGAGTTTACTTACCAAGGGGAGAACGGGAAGACCACTTACCAAGGGGAGAACGGGGAGACTACTTACCAAGGGGAGAATGGGGAGACTACTTACCACTTACCAAGGGGAGAACGGGGAGACCACTTACCAAGGGGAGAACGGGAAGACCACTTACCACTTACCAAGGGGAGAACGGGGAGACTACTTACCAAGGGGAGAACAGGAAGACCACTTACCAAGGGGAGAACGGGGAGACTACTTACCAAGGGGAGAACGGGAAGACTAAATACCAAGGGGAGAACGGGAAGAACGGACTGGAAGGGGGGGAAAGTGTCCGGACTGGAAGGGGGGGAAAGTGTCCGGACTGAAAGGGGGGGAAGTGTCCGGACTGGAAGGGGGGGAAAGTGTCCGGACTGGAAGGGGGGGAAAGTGTCCGGACTGGAAGGGGGTGAAAGTGTCCGGACTGGAAGGGGGGGAAAGTGTCCGGACTGGAAGGGGGGGAAAGTGTCCGGACTGGAAGGGGGGGAAAGTGTCCGGACTGGAAGGGGGTGAAAGTGTCCGGACTGGAAGGGGGGGAAAGTGTCCGGACTGGAAGGGGGTGAAAGTGTCCGGACTGGAAGGGGGGGAAAGTGTCCGGACTGGAAGGGGGTGAAAGTGTCCGGTCAGGAAGAGGGTAAAAGTGTCCGGACTGGAAGGGGGGGAAAGTGTCCGGACTGGAAGGGGGTGAAAGTGTCCGGACCGGAAGAGGGTAAAAGTGTCCGGACTGGAAGGGGGGGAAAGTGTCCGGACTGGAAGGGGGGGAAAGTGTCCGGACTGGAAGGGGGTGAAAGTGTCCAGTCAGGAAGAGGGTAAAAGTGTCCGGACTGGAAGGGGGGAAAGTGTCCGGACTGGAAGGGGGGGGAAAGTGTCCGGACTGAAAGGGGGGGAAAGTGTCCGGACTGGAAGGGGGGGAAAGTGTCCGGACTGGAAGGGGGGGAAAGTGTCCGGACTGGAAGGGGGGAAGTGTCCGGACTGGAAGGGGGGTGAAAGTGTCCGGACTGGAAGGGGGGGAAAGTGTCCGGACTGAAAGGGGGGGAAAGTGTCCGGACTGGAAGGGGGTGAAAGTGTCTGGACTGGAAGGGGGGGAAAGTGTCCGGACTGGAAGGGGGGGAAGTGTCCGGACTGGAAGGGGGGTGAAAGTGTCTGGACTGGAAGGGGGGGGAAAGTGTCCGGACTGGAAGGGGGGGAAAGTGTCCGGACTGGAAGGGGGGGAAAGTGTCCGGACTGGAAGGGGGGGAAAGTGTCTGGACTGGAAGGGGGGGAAAGTCTCCGGACTGAAAGGGGGGGAAAGTGTCCGGACTGGAAGGGGGTGAAAGTGTCCGGACTGGAAGGGGGGGAAAGTGTCCGGACTGGAAGGGGATAAAAGTGTCCGGACTGGAAGGGGGTGAAAGTGTCTGGACTGGAAGGGGGTGAAAGTGTCCGGACTGGAAGGGGGTGAAAGTGTCCGGACTGGAAGGGGGGGAAAGTGTCCGGACTGGAAGGGGGGGAAAGTCTCCGGACTGAAAGGGGGGGAAAGTGTCCAGACTGGAAGGGGGTGAAAGTGTCCGGACTGGAAGGGGGGGAAAGTGTCCGGACTGGAAGGGGATAAAAGTGTCCGGACTGGAAGGGGGGGAAGTGTCCGGACTGGAAGGGGGTGAAAGTGTCCGGACTGGAAGGGGGGGAAAGTGTCCGGACTGGAAAGGGGGGAAAGTCTCCGGACTGAAAGGGGGGGAAAGTGTCCAGACTGGAAGGGGGTGAAAGTGTCCGGACTGAAAGGGGGGGAAAGTGTCCGGACTGGAAGGGGGGGAAAGTGTCCGGACTGGAAGGGGGTGAAAGTGTCCGGACTGGAAGGGGAGGAAAGTGTCCGGACTGGAAGGAGGGGAAGTGTCCGGACTGGAAGGGGGTGAAAGTGTCCGGACTGGAAGGGGGGAAAGTGTCCGGACTGGAAGGGGGGGAAAGTGTCCGGACCGGAAGGGGGGGAAAGTGTCTGGACTGGAAGGGGGGGAAGTGTCCGGACTGGAAGGGGTGAAAGTGTCCGGACTGGAAGGTGAGGAAAGTGTCCGGACTGGAAGGGGGGAAAGTGTCCGGACTGGAAGGTGGGGAAAGTGTCCGGACTGGAAGGGGGAAAGTGTCCGGACTGGAAGGGGGGAAAGCGTCCGGACTGGAAGGGGGAGGGGGAAAGTGTCCGGACTGGAAGGGGGGAATGTGTCCGGACTGGAAGGGGGGGAAAGTGTCCGGACTGGAAGGTGGGGAAAGTGTCCGGACTGGAAGGGGGGGAAAATGTCCGGACTGGAAGGTGGGGAAAGTGTCCGGACTGGAAGTGGTTAATGGATGGAATAGATGAAATGTAAAACTAAATAAAATATTAATACAAAAAAAAAATGGCAAAAACTGGCCCGGTCATAAAGGGGGGGGGGTGTAAAACCTTCCGGAGGTCGAGTGGTTAAAAAATGCAGCTTTAGTTGTAGTAATGTGTAACACACGGTATAATTATGTGCTGCCTGTTTTCTTGGGGTTAAATATATGTGCATAGAGCAGGAATTCAGGGAATAACTAATTGAATCAACGAGATTATGTTTGATAATTTATTCTACATTGGAGGCATTGTATCATTGTATAATGATTGAAGAAATAATCAATATTGCTGACCTAATTAATTGCTGACTTTTTAAAAAGTGTTTTCTATATCATTTTCAAACATACAAAACATCTTGCTCTGATGAGGAAAGTAGAAACAATTCATAGCAGGTCCGGAAGGCGTAATAAATGATTAGTTGTTAATAGTTAAAGTGATAGTAACCTAAAAAAAAAAAAATCCCCTGCAAGGTGAAGTCATAATGTTCTAGTATACATCGCAGACACATTATGAAGGACTTGCCTTAAGATGAAGCCTTCCCGCGGCGCGCCGTCACCACTGCAGAGACTTCCATCATCACCCGATCTTCCTTCTGGGCTTGCGAGCTCCGGTTGTCTGACTGGCCGAGCCGTGATGACGTCACCCCCGCACGCATGGCACAAGGCTCTGAAGGAATGGCGTTGATAGGCCATTCCTTCAGAGCACATGCACCGACTCTCAAAAGGAGCGAATATCTTCTAAACGGTGCACGTTAGGATATGTACATTTCATCTAGAGGCTTACCTGTAGGTAAAAATGCCAGAAACAAGTTTTCTACCACTTTAATGGCCCAGCATCACGTTGGAGGTCATAGACGTAACATTCTGTACATAACAAGAATTCATTGTAGTGAGGCATTTATTGCCCTTGGCTCCAGTACTCATTGGGACCAGATACTTCCGGATTAGCCTGATAAAGTAGCTTTATAATGATAGAGGAAAGAAAGAAGCAACAAGTGAAGTGGAGTTTCCATCAAAATGAAAAGAAATAAAAGAGAGGGGCGAGGGGGTATAGGGGTGAGATGGAACACAGCTGAGATACCGCCTACTCACAGTGCCCATCACACTGCCTCAGAGGCCGTTCCAGGGACTGGGATATGGAGTTACGCTTCTGAGCTTAGGAGAGTTCATTATGTTGGCCAAGAGGGTAAAGGGGTGAGGGGGAACATGGCTAACATACCGCCTACTCACAGTGCCCACCACACTGCTTCACAAGCCATTCCAGGGGCTGGGATATGAAGTGAGGCTTGTGAGCTTAAGAAAGTTCATTATGTTGAGCGAGGGGGTGATAGGATGAGGGGGAACATGGCTGAGATACTTCCTACTCACAGTGCCCACCACACTGCCTCAGAGGCTGTTCCAGGGACTGGGATATGGAGTTAGGCTTGGGAGTTTAGGAGAGTTCATTATGTTGGCCAAGAGGGTAAAGGGTGAGGGGGAACATGGCTGAGATCCCGCCTACTCACAGTGCCCACCACACTGCCTCAGAAGCCATTCTAGGGACTGGGATATGGAGTTAGGTTTGGGAGCTTAGGAGAGTTCAATATGTTGGGCGAGGGGTTAAAGGGCGAGGGGGAACACAGCTGAGATACCGCCTACTCACAGTGCCCACCACACTACCTCAGAGGCCGTTCCAGGAGCTGGGATATGGAGTGAGGCTTGTGAGCTTAGGAGAGTTCATTATGTTGGGCGATGGGGTAAAGGGGTCAGGGGAATACTGCTGAGATATCGCCGATTCACAGTGTCCACCACACTGCCCCAGAAGCCATTCCAGGGACTGGGATACAGAGTTACGCTTCTGAGCTTAGGAGAGTTCATTATGTTGGGCGAGGGGGTAAAGGGATGAGGAGGAACATGGTTGAGATACCGCCTACTCACAGTGCCCACCACACTTCCTCAGAGGCTGTTCCAGGGACTGGGATATGGAGTTAGGCTTGTGAGCTTAGGAGAGTTCATTATGTTGGGGTGCAGGTAAACTCTTTCCAGTAAAACCGTGTGTTATGAGTGTGGCAGAACCGTTCCTCCTGGGCTTCCTCATGTGGAGCGATGCGTCTCAGCAAATGGTCCCCTATTCTGGTAAGTCTTCCAGCACTCTGCCAAGGTGGGTATTAAAGCTCAAATACAATCCTTCCCTGATATCCCAAACCACGAGTCGGAACTTCGTGTAGGGTGAATGAATGAATCTTTATTGAACACAGCTCAGTATATACAGCACATGCTGGCCGTAATCCCTGCATCCTTCAGCCCACCCCCACCAGACAGTCTGGCACCGGGTTTTCCCCACCCACAACAAAACTCTACAACACAACAGCAATCAGCACAGCATCAAATCTAGAGAAGTGAAAGACTACAAGTTCCCATTACCCTAAACCAGTGTTTCTCAACTCCACTCCTCATGGACCCCCAACAGGTCATGTTTTCAGGATTTCCATTATTTTGCACAGGTGATTTGATCAGTTTCACTGCCTTAGTAATTACCACAGCTGTTTCATCTGAGGGAAATCCTGAAAAAATGACCTGTTGGGGGTCCATGAGGACTGGAGTTGAGAAGCACTGCCCTAAACAAACAGTGTAGAATATAAATCAAAAAGTGCAGCGCTAAAAAGAAACACTAAAATATATAAATATAAACAGTTCATGTGATGATTTTAAGTGACATCAGGTGCCTTCATATACTCGTATCTTTCTGGTAGTAAGGTGCTGTGGGATAAGGTGCAGAAAGAATGCAGATTGGCAAATCCCCCCAGACGACGTGCGTGTGCACGAAACGCGTAGGAGGAGCCAGCAACGCCGTGACGTCACGCCGCCGGAGCATCGTGGAGCTCCGGCGGCCATCTTTAACACTGGACGGTTAGTCCATATTATCGCTTGTATATTTACTCTACACATCCTCGTTTTACCTTAATAAAGTTACTACTAAACTTACTACACTATGGAGATGTCTCTGCTTTGACTCCCTTGGGGAGTATCAATCCACAGTCATTCACCTGACCACTGGAGAAGGAGTTCCCTCTACCACTGCAGAGCAGTCCATAGGCTATCACCTGGAGGGTACACTGGACCACCTTGACAAACATCCAGGACCACTGAAGGGAGGATATTAGAGTCCAGACACCATCCTTGACCAGTAGATGACCACAGGAGAAACATATTTACAAACGCTCATTAAATTGTGCGTTCTGGTAAGTGTGCATTCTTTCTGCACCTTATCCCACAGCACCTTACTACCAGAAAGATACGAGTATATGAAGGCACCTGATGTCACTTAAAATCATCACATGAACTGTTTATATTTATATATTTTAGTGTTTCTTTTTAGCGCTGCACTTTTTGATTTATATGGTTTTGGAGGTTTTTATGGTTACCTAGTGTACAGCTGCTGTATTGTCTTTTCAGGTGCGCTCGCACATATTTCTTAAACAGTGTAGAATGTCTGTGTACATAACAGCTGCTAAACATATACAGCTTTACAAGGGGGAGAACGGGAAGACCACTTACCAAGGGGAGAACGGGAAGACCACTTACCAAGGGGAGAACGGGAAGACCACTTACCAAGGGGAGAACGGGAAGACCACTTACCAAGGGGAGAACGGGGAGACCACTTACCAAGGGGAGAACGGGAAGACCACTTACCAAGGGGAGAACGGGAAGACCACTTACCAAGGGGAGAACGGGGAGACCACTTACCAAGGGGAGAACGGGAAGACCACTTACCAAGGGGAGAACGGGAAGACCACTTACCAAGGGGAGAACGGGGAGACTACTTACCAAGGGGAGAACGGGGAGACCACTTACCAAGGGGAGAACGGGAAGACCACTTACCAAGGGGAGAATGGGGAGACTACTTACCAAGGGGAGAACGGGAAGACCACTTACCGAGGGGAGAATGGGGAGACTACTTACCAAGGGCAGAACGGGAAGACCACTTACCGAGGGGAGAACGGGGAGACCACTTACCAAGGGGAGAACGGGGAGACTACTTACCAAGGGGAGAATGGGAAGACCACTTACCAAGGGGAGAACGAGGAGACCACTTACCAAGGGGAGAATGGGGAGATTACTTACCGAGGGGAGAACGGGAAGACCACTTACCGAGGGGAGAACGGGGAGACCACTTACCAAGGGGAGAACGGGGAGACTACTTACCAAGGGGAGAATGGGAAGACCACTTACCAAGGGGAGAACAAGGAGACCACTTACCAAGGGGAGAATGGGGAGACTACTTACCAAGGGGAGAACGGGAAGACCACTTACCAAGGGGAGAACGGGGAAACTACTTACCAAGGGGAGAATGGGGAGACTACGGGGAGACCACTTACCAAGGCGAGAATGGGGAGACCACTTACCAAGGGGAGAACGGGAAGGCCACTTACCAGGGGGAGAACGGGGAGACCACTTATCAAGGGGAGAACGGGAAGGCCACTTACCAAGGGGAGAACGGGAAGACCACTTACCAAGGGGAGAACAGGGAGACTACTTACCAAGGGGAGAATGGGAAGACCACTTACCAAGGGGAGAACGGGGAGACCACTTACCAAAGGGAGAACGGGAAGACCACTTACCAAGGGGAGAACGGGAAGACCACTTACCAAGGGGAGAACGGGAAGACCACTTACCAAGGGGAGAACGGGAAGACCACTTCCCAAGGGGAGAACGGGGAGACCACTTACCAAAGGGAGAACGGGAAGACCACTTACCAAGGGGAGAACGGGAAGGCCACTTACCAAGGGGAGAACGGGGAGACTACTTACCAAGGGGAGAACGGGGAGACCACTTACCAAGGGGAGAACGGGAAGACCACTTACCAAGGGGAGAACGGGAAGACCACTTACCAAGGGGAGAACGGGAAGACCACTTACCAACGTGAGAACGGGGAGGCCACTTACCAAGGGGAGAACGGGAAGACCACTTACCAACGGGAGAACGGGAAGACCACTTACCAAGGGGAGAACGGGAAGACCACTTACCGAGGGGAGAACGGGGAGACCACTTACAAAGGGGAGAACGGGAAGACCACTTACCGAGGGGAGAACGGGAAGACCACTTACCAAGGGGAGAACGGGAAGACCACTTACCAACGGGAGAACGGGGAGACCACTTACCAAGGGGAGAACGGGATGACCACTTACCGAGGGGAGAACGGGAAGACCACTTACCAAGGGGATAAAATCGGAACAGAAAGGGCAAAATGTTATCACAAAGGGACGGTTCATCACAATATTGAATACGGCAAAAATTTTAGTATTTCAAATATATGTCAATATATTTGGGAAGAATATTTTTAGATTTTTCATATATTTTGTAGTAAAAACGCATTTCAACATACAGTATATACAGTGTATATATATAATTTTATTTTTTTTTTTAAAAAAAATGTTATATATTGAAATATATTTTGAAATATATTGAATACGATCAAAATTGTAGTATTTCAACTATATGTCAATATATTTGGGAAGAATATTTTTAAAGTATATTTCAAATATATTTTTCTTCCCTGTGGGTAAGTACCACCAATGCCACCTTCTGTCACCTATCCTTCTCATTCTTCCCTTTACTGCCAAAAATCCCTCGTAAAGGACTGACTCTTTAGTCACTTCGGAAGACAGCATGACTTCTACCTCCACAAGTTGGTCTGGTTTTGTTGTCAGTAAATTGGGGAGCTATCGGTCAATTTTTATCCATCGAAACCTAAAGACTGCGGCCTTCGTTTTGCTGTCGCTGCTTCCAATCTGTGGTGACCCCGGCCATTTTTTTACCCAACCAAACCTAAAGGTTGTAGATTTCCCTACTGTCTATAAACTATGAAATGATCCAATTAAGTTTTCAATTGGCAGCCCTTATAAAATGTAACTACAAGATGATGGAAGGTGAAAGAAGATCAGTATTCCTCCTATAGTGTTTCAGATCCCTGCGTCCGCTAACCAATAACAAAAGGTTAAACCAATTTCAGTGTTTTTTTTAAATATATACAATTTTTATAACTGCATTGAATTATATAATGGCAGCTCTTACAAAACGAAGCTATAAAATGATAGAAGCTAAAAGAAAATCAGTTTTCCTTTTCTATTGTTTTTGGATCACTCCATCCGCCGACCAATACGTAAAAGAGGTAACAATAAAGATTAAAGAATGTCAGCGTATTTTTTTTTATTTCCAATTCAAACTTTATTTAACTGAATCGAATTATATAAAAATGGCTCCCAAGACACAGAGGTGTTATAAATGAAATCTTAAGAGATCTGTAATGAGACTTTCGGTTTTGTGTTCAGCAGGGGAGATGGTCCTGAAGGACTTCCAACCTCTTATATAAGAAGAAATCATTAGGCGGTATCAGTGTCTTCCTGTATAATGTGTAAGCAGACCCTACATGTATTCCTTTCAAATATTCCTCAGAAATATCTGTATTATTGTTCAATTATAATATATTTAAACAAACCAAAAACAAGACTAATATGAGGAATCAGACAGAGATTTCCTCTTTTACCCTCGTAGGTCTATCAGACCATCCACTGACCATGAATGCACTTTTTGGGCTTTTCCTTCTGATCTATCTGATGACTCTTATCACAAACCTTCTTATATTTTTCTTGGTCCTCACTGACTCCCATCTGCACAACCCAATGTATTTTTTTCTTGCCAACTTGGCATTTCTGGACATGTCCTATTCATCAGTGACCTCACCAAGGATGCTCTATGACTTGGTCACAAGAAGCCGATCAATATCCTTCCCTTCCTGTACAGCCCAAGTCTTTTTAAACCTTTCCTTTCTTTCTTCAGAACTTTATTTGCTCTCGGCTATGTCCTACGACCGCTACATTGCCATCTGCCACCCCCTACATTACAAACTAATGATGTCTTGGAGGGTCTGTGCTCGTATGGCCTCCATGGTCTGGGTTGCAGGAAGTTCTGTCTCTTTGGTTCACACTCTATCTTTACTCAGGTTGTCCTTCTGTGGACCATCTTCCATCCACAACTTCTTTTGCGATCTCCCGCACTTGATCCAAGTTACATGTACTGACCCCTTCATAAACATGGTGGCCATATTCTTAACAGGTGCTACTTTTGCATTAGGAGCCTTTCTTTTGACCTTTCTTCCATATGTCTATATTTTCAGTACCATCCTCAGAATCCGTAGCAAGACTGGAAAGAGGAAAGCATTCTCCACCTGCACCTCACACCTCACCGTGGTCTCCATCTTTTATGGATCTTTAATTTTTATTTACTTGGTTCCGACTTCCAGCAAAATGTACGTTTTAGAAAAACTGTTTACAGTCATATCTGCCCTCATTAACCCATTGCTGAATCCTCTGATCTACAGCCTGAGGAACAAAGATCTCAAGGAGGCACTTAGGAGGTCTTATTATCACCTAAAATTAATTCAGACTTGCTGCTGAAAATGTAAAAAGGTCCATATACAATGGGGCAAAAAAGTATTTAGTCCCCACCAATTGTACAAGTTCTCCCACTTACAGAGATGAGAGAGGCCTGTAATTGGCATCATAGGGAGACCTCAACTATGAGAGACAAAATGAGAAAACAAATCCAGACAATCACATTGGCTGATCTGGAAAGAGTCTATTTGCAAATTATGGTGGAAAATAAGTATTTGGTGACCTACAAACAAGCAAGATTTCTGGCTCTCACAGACCTGTACCTTCTTCTTTAAGAGGCTCCTCTGTCCTGCACTCATTACCTGTATCAATGGCACCTGTTTGAACTTGTTATCAGTATAAAAGACACCTGTCCACAACCTCAAACAGTCACACTCCAAACTCCACTATGGTGAAGACCAAAGAGCTGTCGAAGGACACCAGAAACAAAATTGTAGACCTGCACCAGGCTGGGAAGACTGAATCTGCAATAGGCAAGCAGCTTGGTGTGAACAAATCAACTGTGGGAGC
The DNA here is from genome assembly GCF_062004578.1 of Staurois parvus. Lineage (NCBI taxonomy): Eukaryota > Metazoa > Chordata > Amphibia > Anura > Ranidae > Staurois > Staurois parvus. The sequence continues at coordinate 154,760 of NW_028319713.1, read as the reverse complement.
AATAATTAGAAAATGGAAGACATACAAGACCACTGATAATCTCCCTCCATCTGGGGCTCCACGCAAGATCTCACCCCGTGGGGTCAAAATGATCACAAGAACGGTGAGCAAAAATCCCAGGACCACGCGGGGGGACCTAGTGAATGACCTGCAGAGAGCTGGGACCAACGTAACAAAGGCTACCATCAGTAACACACTACGCCGCCAGGGACTCAGATCCTGCAGTGCCAGACGTGTCCCCCTGCTTAAGCCAGTACATGTCCGGGCTCGTCTGAAGTTCGCTAGAGAGCATTTGGATGATCCAGAAGAGGATTGGGAGAATGTCATATGGTCAGATGAAACCAAAATAGAACTGTTTGGTAGAAACACAACTCGTCGTGTTTGGAGGAGAGAGAATGCTGAGTTGCATCCAAAGAACACCATACCTACTGTGAAGCATGGGGGTGGCAACATCATGCTTTGGGGCCGTTTCTCCGCAAAGGGACTAGGACGACTGATCCATGTACAGGACAGAATGAATGGGGCCATGTATCGTGAGATTTTGAGTGCAAACCTCCTTCCATCAGCAAGGGCATTGAAGATGAAACGTGGCTGGGTCTTCCAACATGACAATGATCCCAAACATACCGCCCGGGCAACGAAGGAGTGGCTTCGTAAGAAGCATTTCAAGGTCCTGGAGTGGCCTAGCCAGTCTCCAGATCTCAACCCCATAGAAAACCTTTGGAGGGAGTTGAAAGTCCGTGTTGCCCAGCGACAGCCCCAAAACATCACTGCTCTAGAGGAGATCTGCATGGAGGAGAAGATCTGCATGGAGGAGGAGATCTGCATGGAGGATGGGCCAACATACCAGCAACAGTGTGTGCCAACCTTGTGAAGACTTCCAGGAAACGTCTGACCTCTGTCATTGCCAACAAAGGATATATAACAAAGTATTGACATGAACTTTTCATATTCACCAAATACTGATTTTCCACCATAATTTGCAAATAAATTCTTTCCAGATCAGCCAATGAGATTGTCTGGATTTGTTTTCTCATTTTGTCTCTCATAGTTGAGGTCTCCCTATGATGCCAATTACAGGCCTCTCTCATCTTTGTAAGTAGCAGAACTTGCACCATTGGTGGGGACTACATACTTTTTTGCCCACTGTGTATAAACAGCCGAGCAGGAGCAGTGCAGTGGCGGGTTGCCATTCATAAACGGCAGCAGCCATTTTAACCTGAAAGCGCACAGCACCGAGATCCGGTGCCCGCTGTGTCCAGATCGCACTATACAGGACTTCTGTGTGAGGTCCCAATCATGTGATCACTGATTGGTCAATCAGTGATCACATGAATAGTAGTACACAAGATGTGACTTCCTGACATCATTGTTTACTATGTGTGAAATCTGTGAATGATCACAGAGATCACATGGTACAGGGCCATGCACAACAGCCTTGTACCATGTGACAAGCTGTGACCAATCACTGCTCACACAGTATTTCTCAATGGCTGCAGGAATGCAGAGAGAAGGAGAAATGATTCCTCTTACAGACTTTATGGGTGTAAAAGCAATCAGTGTAAAAAAAAAATCGTTATCACCCCCCACAAGAAGTACAGTGTTACCATGGTGACCTGTACTGCTAGGGTGACAGTATGTTAAAAAAAACCCATAAATAATAATATTAAAAAAAATAAAATAAAAATGTAAAACATTTTTTTTAAATTATAATTTTTGGTTATCAACTAATTTGGTTTTTTTTTTTTTACTAAAAAGATAACTGAATACATTTTGGCCGAGATTTACAAAGAAAGATTATTTATTTGCAAAATGTTATAAGAAAAATCACTTTTTTTTAAACATTGTTGGACTTTTTCATTTATATAGCAAAACAAATAAAAATCCCAGCAGTGAATAAATACCACCAAAATAAAGTTTTATCTATCTCAAAAAAATGCTAAAAAATTCATACGGGTACAGTGTTGCATGACCGCGCAATTGTCATTCAAAGTGTGATAATGCTGAAAGCTGAGAATTGGCCTGGGGAGGAAGGGGGGTGAAAGTGTCCGGACTGGAAGGGGGAGAAAGTGTCCGGACTGGAAGGGGGGGGGAGTGTCCGGACTGGAAGGGGGAGAAAGTGTCTGGACTGGAAGGGGGGGGAGTGTCCGGACTGGAAGGGGGGAAAGTGTCCGGACTGGAAGGGGGGGGGAGTGTCCGGACTGGAAGAGGGGTGAAAGTGTCCGGACTGGAAGGGGGGGAAAGTGTCCGGACTGGAAGGGGGTGAAAGTGTCCGGACTGGAAGGGGGGTGAAAGTGTCCGGACTGGAAGGGGGTGAAAGTGTCCGGACTGGAAGAGGGGGGGGAAGTGTCCGGACTGGAAGGGGGAGAAAGTGTGCGGACTGGAAGGGGGGGGGGGAGTGTGCGGACTGGAAGGAGGGGAAAGTGTCCGGACTGGAAGGGGGTGAAAGTGTCCGGACTGGAAGGGGGTGAAAGTGTCCGGACAGGAAGGGGGGTGAAAGTGTCCAGACTGGAAGGGGGGAAAGTGTCCGGTCTGGAAGGGGGTGAAAGTGTCCAGACTGGAAGGGGGTGAAAGTGTCCGGACAGGAAGGGGGGTGAAAGTGTCCAGACTGGAAGGGGGGAAAGTGTCCGGTCTGGAAGGGGGGGGAAAGTGTCTATACTGGAAGGGGGGAAAGTGTCCGGATAGGAAGGAAGGAAAGTGTCCGGACAGGAAGGGGGGTGAAAGTGTCCGGACTGGAAGGGGGGGAAAGTGTCCGGACTGAAAGGGGGGAAAGTGTCCGGACTGGAACGGGGGGGGGGGGGAAAGTGTCCGGACTGGAAGGGGATGAAAGTGTCCGGACTGGAAGGGGGGGAAAGTGTCTGGACTGGAAGGGGGGGGAAAGTGTCCGGACTGGAAGGGGGTGAAAGTGTCCGGACTGGAAGGGGGGGAAAGTGTCCGGACTGGAAGGGGGGGAAAGTGTCCGGACAGGAAGGGGGTGAAAGTGTCCGGACTGGAAGGGGGGAAAGTGTCTGGACTGGAGGGGGGTGAAAGTGTCCGGACTGGAAGGGGGGGGAAGTGTCCAGACTGGAAGGGGGTGAAAGTGTCCGGACTGGAAGGGGGGGGGGAAAGTGTCCGTACTGGAAGGGGGGGAAAGTGTCTGGACTGGAAGGGGATAAAAGTGTCCGGACTGGAAGGGGGGGAAAGTGTCCGGACTGGAAGGGGGTGAAGTGTCCGGACTGGAAGGGGGGGAAAGTGTCCGGACTGGAAGGGGGGAAAGTGTCCGGACTGGAAGGGGGGAAAGTGTCCGGACTGGAAGGGGGTGAAGTGTCCGGACTGGAAGGGGGGGAAAGTGTCCGGACTGGAAGGGGGTGAAAGTGTCCGGACTGTAAGGGGGGGGGGGGAAGTGTCCGTACTGGAAGGGGGTGAAAGTGTCTGGACTGGAAGAGAGGGAAAGTGTCCGGACTGGAAGGGGGGGAAAGTGTCCGGACTGGAAGGAGGGGGGAAGTGTCCGGACTGGAAGGGGGGAAAGTGTCCGTACTGGAAGGGGGGGAAAGTGTTCGTACTGGAAGGGGGGTGAAAGTGACCGGAATGGAAAGTGGGGGAAGTGTCCGGACTGGAAGGGGGTGAAAGTGTCAGGACTGGAAGGGGGGGGAAGTGTCCAGACTGGAAGGGGATAAAAGTGTCAGGACTGGAAGGGGGGTGAAAGTGTCCGGACTGGAAGGGGATAAAAGTGTCAGGACTGGAAGGGCGGTGAAAGTGTCCGGACTGGAAGGGGGTGAAAGTGTCCGGACTGGAAGGGGGTGAAAGTATCCGGACTGGAAGGGGATAAAAGTGTCCGGACTGGAAGGGGGGGAAAGTGTCCGGACTGGAAGGGGGGGAAAGTGTCCGGACTGGAAGGGGTGAAAGTGTCCGGACTGGAAGGGGGGGGGAGTGTCCGGACTGGAAGGGGGGGAAAGTGTCCGGACTGGAAGGGGGGGAAAGTGTCCGGACTGGAAGGGGGGGAAAGTGTCCGGACTGAAAGGGGATAAAAGTGTCCGGACTGGAAGGGGGGGAAATTGTCCGGACTGGAAGGGGGGGGAAAGTGTCCGGACTGGAAGGGGATAAAAGTGTCCGGACTGGAAGGGGGGGAAAGTGTCCGGACTGGAAGGGGGGGAAAGTGTCCGGACTGGAAGGGGGGGAAAGTGTCTGGACTGGAAGGGGGGGAAAGTGTCCGGACTGGAAGGGGGGAAAGTGTCCGGACTGGAACGGGGGGGGGGGAAAGTGTCCGGACTGGAAGGGGATGAAAGTGTCCGGACTGGAAGGGGGGGAAAGTGTCTGGACTGGAAGGGGGGGGAAAGTGTCCGGACTGGAAGGGGGTGAAAGTGTCCGGACTGGAAGGGGGGAAAGTGTCTGGACTGGAAGGGGGTGAAAGTGTCCGGACTGGAAGGGGGGGAAAGTGTCCGGACTGGAAGGGGGTGAAAGTGTCCGGACTGGAAGGGGGGGGGGGGGGGAAAGTGTCCGTACTGGAAGGGGGGGAAAGTGTCTGGACTGGAAGGGGATAAAAGTGTCCGGACTGGAAGGGGGGGAAAGTGTCCGGACTGGAAGGGGGTGAAGTGTCCGGACTGGAAGGGGGGGAAAGTGTCCCGGACTGGAAGGGGGGAAAGTGTCCGGACTGGAAGGGGGGAAAGTGTCCGGACTGGAAGGGGGTGAAGTGTCCGGACTGGAAGGGGGGGAAAGTGTCCGGACTGGAAGGGGGTGAAAGTGTCCGGACTGTAAGGGGGGGGGGGGAAGTGTCCGTACTGGAAGGGGGTGAAAGTGTCTGGACTGGAAGAGAGGGAAAGTGTCCGGACTGGAAGGGGGGGAAAGTGTCCGGACTGGAAGGAGGGGGGAAGTGTCCGGACTGGAAGGGGGGAAAGTGTCCGTACTGGAAGGGGGGGAAAGTGTTCGTACTGGAAGGGGGGTGAAAGTGACCGGAATGGAAAGTGGGGGAAGTGTCCGGACTGGAAGGGGGTGAAAGTGTCAGGACTGGAAGGGCGGTGAAAGTGTCCGGACTGGAAGGGGGTGAAAGTGTCCGGACTGGAAGGGGGTGAAAGTATCCGGACTGGAAGGGGATAAAAGTGTCCGGACTGGAAGGGGGGGAAAGTGTCCGGACTGGAAGGGGGGGAAAGTGTCCGGACTGGAAGGGGTGAAAGTGTCCGGACTGGAAGGGGGGGGGAGTGTCCGGACTGGAAGGGGGGGAAAGTGTCCGGACTGGAAGGGGGGGAAAGTGTCCGGACTGGAAGGGGGGGGAAAGTGTCCGGACTGAAAGGGGATAAAAGTGTCCGGACTGGAAGGGGGGGAAATTGTCCGGACTGGAAGGGGGGGGAAAGTGTCCGGACTGGAAGGGGATAAAAGTGTCCGGACTGGAAGGGGGGGAAAGTGTCCGGACTGGAAGGGGGGGAAAGTGTCCAGACTGGAAGGGGGGGAAAGTGTCTGGACTGGAAGGGGGGGAAAGTGTCCGGACTGGAAGGGGGGAAAGTGTCCGGACTGGAAGGGGGGGAAAGTGTCCGGACTGGAAGGGGGGGGAAAGTGTCCGGACTGGAAGGGGGTGAAAGTGTCCGGACTGGAAGGGGGGAAATTGTCCGGACTGGAAGGGGGTGAAAGTGTCCGGACTGGAAGGGGGTGAAAGTGTCCGGACTGGAAGGGGGGAAATTGTCCGGACTGGAAGGGGGTGAAAGTGTCCGGACTGGAAGGGGGTGAAAGTGTCCGGACTGGAAGGGGGTGAAAGTGTCCGGACTGGAAGGGGGTGAAAGTGTCCGGACTGGAAGGGGGTGAAAGTGTCCGGACTGGAAGGGGGGGAAAGTGTCCGGACTGGAAGGGGGTGAAAGTGTCCGGACTGGAAGGGGGTGAAAGTGTCCGGACTGGAAGGGGGTGAAAGTGTCCGGACTGGAAGGGGGGGAAAGTGTCCGGACTGGAAGGGGGTGAAAGTGTCCGGACTGGAAGGGGGGAAAGTGTCCGGACTGGAAGGGGGTGAAAGTGTCCGGACTGGAAGGGGTTAAAGGCCAATTCTATCCCGTACGAGGCTCGGTGCAGGACGTATGATAACATATAAAATAATCTCTCTGTATTTTTCAAACTTTCATTTTTGGGGGGGGTGTAACTTGTTACCATATAAAGTTTTTCTTGTGTAATATATTCAATAAATATTCAGACATTTAGCAATATTTGTGGACCATTCTGTGTGTTTCTCCATTATACCCCTCCCAGCTTCCCGGTTGGGTTTATTCCGAATATCTCTTCTCCGAAGACCCGGCCATCTTTTCTCCTCTTCCCATCTCACACGGGTTGTTAACAGCAAACTCATTTGAACCCTCCAATCACGTTGCTCCGTAATATACATTTGCTAAGTGTAGTGACCAATCAGGACGCATTGTATTAGCCGCTGTACAGAAAAGAGAGAGGGGGAGATGAAGAATCGCTACCCAGCTTTGCCCCCTCTTTATCCTGGGACACAAAAGCACGACCAGACCTGAAGAGAAGTGAACTAACTCCATACTTGTGCTGTACATTGTAAAGGCGCACCTCGGTTTACGAGTTTAATGCGTTCTGCGGGACTTTTCATATTGCGAAAAATTCATAAACCGAAACGCGGTTTCCCATAGGAATGCATTGAAAACCAATTAATCCGTTCCGGAGGTCAGAATAAAATTTAAAAAAGTCTTTTATCTGTTCAAAACTCTTTATAAAGTGCACTTTAAAGGCATAAATACTGTACAGGGACATGGTTAAAAATTAATTCGTAAATGCACTGAAAACCAATTAATCCGTTCCAGAGGTCAGAAAAAAGTTTAATAAAATCGAATCTGTTCAAAACTCTTTATGAAATGAACTTTAAAGGCATAAATACTGTACAGGGACAGGATCAAAATAAAATTTGTAAATGCATTGAAAATCAATTAATGCGTTCGTATTGCGGAAAAAAATCATAAACCGAGGCATTATTTTCAATGGATTTTCATTCGTAAACCGAAAATTACGTTAACTGAGGCGTTCGGACACTAAGATCCGCCTGTATTGTAATTATGCATTTCTGTGTTATTGTGAATATCATGTAACCCACCGTACTTACCCACATGGAAAAAATATATTTGAAATACTACAATTTTGGCCATATTCAATATATTTAAAAAAAAAAAAAAATATATATATATATATATATATTTCAAGATATACCGTATTTTTCACTCCATAAGACGCACCTAGGTTTTAGAGGCGAAAAACAAGAAAAAAAAATATTCCGAACCAATGGACTGCAGACACAGAACAGGAGATGACCAGAGACTGCAGACATAGTACAGGAGATGACCAGAGACTGCGGACACAGTACAGGAGATGACCAGAGACTGCGGACATAGTACAGGAGATGACCAGAGACTGCGGACACAGTACAGGAGATGACCAGAGACTGCAGACATAGTACAGGAGATGACCAGAGACTGCGGACACAGTACAGGAGATGACCAGAGACTGCGGACATAGTACAGGAGATGACCAGAGACTGCGGACATAGTACAGGAGATGACCAGAGACTGCGGACACAGTACAGGAGATGACCAGAGACTGCGGACATAGTACAGGAGATGACCAGAGACTGCGGACACAGTACAGGAGATGACCAGAGACTGCGGACATAGTACAGGAGATGACCAGAGACTGCGGACATAGTACAGGAGATGACCAGAGACTGCGGACACAGTACAGGGGATGACCAGAGACTGCGGACACAGTACAGGAGATGACCGGAGACTGCAGACACAGTGCAGGAGATGACCAGAGACTGCGGACACGGTGCAGGAGATGACCAGAGACTGCGGACACAGTACAGGAGATGACCAGAGACTGCGGACATAGTACAGGAGATGACCAGAGACTGCGGACATAGTACAGGAGATGACCAGAGACTGCGGACATAGTACAGAGGATGACCAGAGACTGCGGACACAGTACAGGGATGACCAGAGACTGCGGACACAGTACAGGGATGACCAGAGACTGCGGACACGGTACAGGAGATGACCAGAGACTGCGGACACAGTACAGGAGATGACCAGAGACTGCGGACACGGTACAGGAGATGACCAGAGACTGCAGACACAGTACAGGAGATGACCAGAGACTGCGGACAGTACAGGAGATGACCAGAGACTGCGGACATAGTACAGGAGATGACCAGAGACTGCGGACATAGTACAGGAGATGACCAGAGACTGCGGACATAGTACAGGAGATGACCAGAGACTGCGGACATAGTACAGGAGATGACCAGAGACTGCAGACAGTACAGGAGATGACCAGAGACTGCAGACATAGTACAGGAGATGACCAGAGACTGCAGACAGTACAGGAGATGACCAGAGACTGCAGACATAGTACAGGAGATGACCAGAGACTGCAGACACAGTACAGGAGATGACCAGAGACTGCAGACAGTACAGGAGATGACCAGAGACTGCGGACATAGTACAGGAGATGGTCAGAGACTGCAGACAGTGCAGGGAATGACCAGAGACTGCAGACCTTTGGGGAGGGTGGGGGAGCGGGTACTTGAATTTGACAGGTACCCGCTCCCACTTCCGCGGAGTTGTCCTTCCCTCTTCTTCCCGCGCCGGCTTCTGTGACAGCCGGGTGCCCACTGCGCATGCGCGAGAAGCGTTGCGCTTTGTGAATGGCCCGGCGCCTTCTGGGACCTGTCATGTGTCCCAGAAGACACCGGATCATTCACAAAGCGCAGCGCATGCGCAGTGGGCACCCAGCTGTCACAGAAGCCGGCGCGGGAAGACTGCAGCGCTGGAGCGAGGAACAGGTAAGGCCCTGCAGGAGAGAAGAGCTGAGCGGCCGGCCCGGTATTCTGACATGGTGGCCGCAGAAATACCGGACCGGCCGCTTTATATTCGCTCCATAAGACGCACTGACATTTCCCCCCCTTTTTTGGGGGGAAAAAAGTGTGTCTTATGGAGCGAAAAATACGGTATATATATATATATACTTTATGTTGAAATGTGTTTTTATTACAAAATATATTAAAAATATTTTTAAAACATATTATTATTATTATTATTATTATACAGGATTTATGGCGCCAACAGTGTCCTCAGCGCTTTACAATATAACGGGAGACAATACAGCAACAATACAGTTCAATACAAGAGGGATAGGAGGGACCTGATCCTGGGAGCTTACAATCTAAGAGGGAGGGACCTGATCCTGGGAGCTTACAATCTAAGAGGGAGGGACCTGATCCTGGGAGCTTACAATCTAAGAGGGAGGGACCTGATCCTGGGAGCTTACAATCTAAGAGGGAGGGGCCTGATCCTGGGAGCTTACAATCTAAGAGGGAGGGGCTGATCCTGGGAGCTTACAATCTAAGAGGGAGGGCTCTGATCCTTGGAGCTTACAATCTAAGAGGGAGGGGCTGATCCTGGGAGCTTACAATCTAAGAGGGAGGGCTCTGATCCTTGGAGCTTACAATCTAAGAGGGAGGGCCCTGATCCTGGGAGCTTACAATCTAAGAGGGAGGGGCCTGATCCCGGGAGCTTACAATCGAAGAGAGAGGGCCCTGATCCTGGGAGCTTACAATCTAAGAGGGAGGGCCCTGATCCTGGGAGCTTACAATCTAAGAGGGAGGGGCTGATCCTGGGAGCTTACAATCTAAGAGGGAGGGCCCTGATCCTGGGAGCTTACAATCTAAGAGGGAGGGCCCTGATCCTGGGAGTTTACAATCTAAGAGGGAGGGGCCTGATCCTGGGAGCTTACAATCTAAGAGGGAGGGGCTGATCCTGGGAGCTTACAATCTAAGAGGGAGGGCCCTGATCCTGGGAGCTTACAATCTAAGAGGGAGGGGCCTGATCCTGGGAGCTTACAATCTAAGAGGGAGGGGCTGATCCTGGGAGCTTACAATCTAAGAGGGAGGGCCTGATCCTGGGAGCTTACAATCTAAGAGGGAGGGCCCTGATCCTGGGAGCTTAATTATTTTTTAAATATATTCTTCTATTCTTCATGTTTGTTTTAACTTATAAAAAAGTAATTTTAACATATATTTTTCATATATTTGTAAATTCAGCCCAAAAATGTAGATTTGTATTTTTAAAGGCATACAGTATATTTGAAATGTATTTTTAAATTTTTTTCTTATATTTTGAAATAAAAATGCATTTCAACATACAGAGGTTGGTCACCACTTGCGATAAAAATGAAAAAAGGTTTACAATTTTGAAAAAAAAAAACAGTATTTTTTACTGCTATAAAACATATCCAATAAAAATATTTAAAAAAAAATCAAATTTCTTCATAAATATTGGCCAGAATGTATTGTGCTACACAGGGGCGGACTGACAACTCATGGGGCCCCCGGGCAATAGGGGATCATCGGGCCCCTGTGTCCTTGCCCAAACTCAAAAAAGCCTATAAAAAAGGTACCAGGGGCATCTCATGGGGCCCCCTACTGACCCCGGGCCCTCGGGCAGTGCCCAAGTTTCCAAATGGTCAGTCCGCCCCTGCTGCTACATGTCTTTGGTAAAAAAAAAAAAATCCCAATAAGTGTATATTGATTGGTTTGCATGAAAGTTATAGCGTCTACAAACTATGGAATATATATATTTGAATTTTTTTTATATTACTACTTGCAGTAATCAGAGACGTATAGTGGGACTGTGTGTGTTATATTGGGACTGGCAGTGTGGAAGGCAATCTGACACCAACTGACTAACTGCCACTGACATCACCAGTGATCAGTGATAATACCATAAACTGGCACTGTACTAATGACACTGGCTGGGAAGGGGTTAACATCTAGGGGTGAAATGTGTATAAAGTGTCCTGCTTTTACTAATTGATCTCTTTGTTTCTCATCCTTGCTATATTGGCAAAAGTATTGTCCCCGCCCTCCCAATCATGTGATTCAGGTGTTCCAATCCCCTCCCTATCATGTGATTCAGGTGTTCCAACCCCTCCCAATCATGTGATTCAGGTGTTCCAACCCCTCCATATCATGTGATTCAGGTGTTCCAATCCCCTCCATATCATGTGATTCAGGTGTTCCAATCCCCTCCCAATCATGTGATTCAGGTGTTCCAATCCCCTCCATATCATGTGATTCAGGTGTCCCAATCCCCTCCATATCATGTGATTCAGGTGTTCCAATCCCCTCCCAATCATGTGATTCAGGTGCTCCAATCCCCTCCATGGACACAGGTGTATACAATCAAGCCCCTAGGCATGCAGACGGCTTCTACAAACATTGGTGAAAGAATGGGTCGCTCTCAGGAGCTCAGTGACTCCAAGCGTGGTCCCGTGATAGGTGGCCACCTGGGCAATAAGTCCATCCGTGACATCTCCTGGCTACTAAATATTCCACGCTCAACTGTTAGTGGGATTATAACAAATTGGAAGCCACTGGGAACAACAGCCACTCAGCCACCAAGTGGTAGGCCACTTCTCATGACAGGGCGGGGTCAGCGCATGCTGAAGCGCACAGTGCGCAGAAGTCGCCAACTGTCTGCAGAGTCAATAGCTAAAGACCTCCAAACTTGGTGTGGCCTTCAGATGAGCCCAACAACAGTGCGTAGAGAGCTTCATGGAATGGGTTTCCATGGCCGAGCAGCTGGATCCAAGCCTTCCATCACCAAGTGCAATGCAAAGCGTAGGATGCCGTGGTGTAAAGCACGCCGCCACTGGACTCTAGAGCAGTGGAGACGTGTTCTCTGGAGTGACCAGTCATGCTTCTCTGTCTGGCAACCCCATGGACGTTTCTGGGTTTGGCACTTGCCAGGAGAACGGTACTTGCCTGACTGCATTGTGCCAAGTGTAACGTTTGGTGGAGGGGGGATTATGGTGTGGGGGTTGTTTTTCAGGGGTTGGGCTTGGCCCCCTAGTTCCAGTGAAGGGAACACTTAAGGCGACATTTTGGAAAATTTCATGCCCCCAACTTTGTGGGAAGAGTTTGAGGATGGACCCTTCCTGTTCCAACATGACTGCCCACCAGTGCACAAAGCAAGGTCCATAAAGACATGGAGGAGCCAGTTTGGGGTGGAGGAACTTGACTGTCTTGCACAGAGTCCTGACCTCAACCCCATAGAACACCTTTGGGATGAATTAGAGCGGAGACTGCGATCCAGGCCTCCTCCCCCGACATCAGTGCCTGACCTAACAAATGTGCTTCTGGAAGAATGGTCCAACCTTCCCATAGACACCCTCCTAAACCTTGTGGACAGCCTTCGCAGAAGAGTTGAAGCTGTTATAGCTGCAAAGGGTGGGGCCAACTCAATATTGAACCCTATGGACTGAGACTGGGGGGTAATTAAAGGCCATGTGCGGGGGAAGGCCAGCGGCCCGATATTGAACCCTACCGACTAAGACTGGGGGGCCATTAAAGGTCATGTGTGTGGAAAGGGCGGGGCCAACTCAATATTGAACCCTACGGACTAAGACTGGGGGGCCATTAAAGGCCATGTGTGTGGAAAGGGTATGGCCAACTCAATATTGAACCCTACGGACTAAGACTGGGAGGGCATTAAAGGTCATGTGTGTGGAAAGGGCGGGGCCAACTCAATATTGAACCCTATAGACTAAGACTGGGGGGCCATTAAAGGTCATGTGCGGAAAGGGCGGGGCCAACTCAATATTGAACCCTACGGACTAAGACTGGGAGGCCATTAAAAGTCATGTGTGTGGAAAGGGCGGGGCCAACTCAATATTGAACCCTATGGACTAAGACTGGGGGGGCCATTAAAGGTCATGTGTGTGGAAAGGCAGGTAGCCCAATTCTTTTGGCAATATAATGTATCCCCTCTTCGAAGCTGGTGATTGGACATTGAAAGAGCAGTAGTATTCCGAGGTCATCTGTGTGCTTTTCCCTCCAATAAGTGTGTCACTATGTCCCACCTACTTTCTCTATCAGACTCTTTGGGTCTGGTAAGGATTGAAGGGGAAACCCCATGCAAAACTTTAGGAAAAAAAATGTAATCCCCCAAAATCTATACTAGACCCTTATCAGCGCATGCAGCATGGCTGGCCAGGAAAGGAGGGATGGATGAGCATGAACCCACCTCTTGAACAGGGGCGGACTGACCATTTGGAAACTCGGGCACTGCCCGAGGGCCCGGGGTCAGTAGGGGGCCCCATGAGATGCCCCGGTACCTTTTTCATAGGCTTTTTTGAGTTTGGGCAAGGACACAGGGGCCCCACGATCCCCATGAGTTGTCAGTCCGCCCCTGCTCTTGAACCATACCAGGCCACATGCCCTTAACATGGGGAGAGTACCTTTGAAGGGTTAACCCCCCCAGCAAAGCATCTTGTCCCCATGCTGATGAGATAAAGGGCCTGTTTCTCACAATCCTAGCCTGGTGGATTTGGGGGACTGTGGGCAGGAGGTTTAACAGAATTTGGAAGCCCCCTTTGAAACCTAGATACTGGATACTGGACCTCACATGTGAATGAGTAAGAGGTACATGGTAAAAAAAAGTCCAGTAAATAAACACACTTGTAAAAAAAAAAGTAAAAAAAAAATCAAATGTCCTACAAATCCCTAGACGATCCCATTGTCCAGCAATGCAGATCCTCGTTCATTGTGAATGACTTCACCCGAGAGACCCCGCCCCTGTGCTAACATTTAGCAGAAGGGACCAGAAGCTGTCATTTGCTGCAAATTGGTAACTTGGTCAGACGTATTGGTGGGTCGTGAATTTTTTCTTTCAACGCGACAACAGGTTGACGAGAGTTGCTCAACATGATTGACTAGGATCTTCATCTATGGACAATGCGACTGAAGATACATTTACATTTTGTGACTTTTTTGGTATTTTTTATTGTTGGACTAAAATACTTGTTAAGATGTTTGTGTTTAGCTACTATGCATATTTTTTTTTTTAATATGTAGGTGTAATATGTTCCCCTTAGTGATTCGTATGGAGGGAGATATCTGGGTCCCTTTTATTTTTAAAGGGGTCTTCATATTTTAACAAGCTCCCTGCCTTCAGATCCCATAAAAACCAGGTTTGTGGGAAAGAGCCCTTTCCCTTAAAAGCATAGGAACAAGGTACTTTGCCAGGGGTGTCCCTTTGGCAAGGTACCCCCATGTTGGGGACATGGGGCCTGGCTTAGGTTAGAAGTCTGCCTTGCACTTGTGTCCTCCTGTTCCTGGCCTGCCAGGCTGCATACTCAAAGGTCTAGTATAGATTTTGGGGGGTTTCCAGGCTTTTTTTGTTGTTCCCCATTAAAATGCATGCTAAATCTAAATGGACTTGTATGATTTTTAGGGACAACCCATTACTTTTCTCCACAAATCTCCACCCTTTGTCCAAACAGGAATGAGACCTTGGTTTCTAGAACGCTGGTGACCGCCGGCTCCAACAACCAACCTGAGCAGGAATCTGTCTCATTTAGCAGCGGTATCACTAATATAAAGGAGACACCTTCCTACTGCTAAAGGTTTTAATTCTCTCTGCAGTTGGGGGTTTGGCCCAACTGAACACCCATTTAGTCTGGCAGTTCACCAAACCTTCAGGCAATCAAAATTCTGTTGGAACATTTGGACTGAACCAGCAACTTCTCCCTACATATAACAGAACAGACTGGCCTCCTGGATGGTGAAGTTTTTCTATCTTAAATTTTTAGTAGCTGGGCGAATTTCCACCAGTTTGGACCATAGATATTTTCCTTATAACTGGCAATACATTTATATAGAGAATAAAATGGTAATAATTAAAAAAAAAATCTTATAGAAATTAGTGGTTTTATTTGTGTGGGTGGGTCAGACTCTCCGTGGTGTTGGTAGACCCTGGCATCCAGGCACATGTCCCAGACCTCTTGTTGGATGTTCCAGGTCTCAGGTCTTCAGTGACAGTTGGCAGAGACATTCATTGACAGTTTGGTTTAACGTCTGAAGATGCAGCCATGGAAGGTCCTTCTTCCTTGGCCTCTATACCCACCATTCCTTTGCCCTCTCTTGATTCCCTTGTCATGGGTGATACATGGAAGCTACTGTACCAAGGTTACATTATTTTTCTGAAAATGCTAATTTACTGAATTACTTTGTGTCCATCTCCAGCAATATGTTTAGTAAGAAAAACATGTTTTTGGTCATATATGTCCTCATTTACCCTTTAATTTTCCATTTTCTAATTTGTCTAATAACCTCTTTTGCATTTTGCAATGTTTGAGTTCAGGGGAGTAACTGTCCTAAATTACCACTTGCCGAATTTTCTATTTTGTATTTTGTTTTCTATTGCCTGACGATGAGCGAATTTCTAAGAAGCCTTCAGAAGTTCCTTTAATTACTTAAAGTTACCAAAAATTTAAATGGGATTAACTGAAAGTTAAATATTTTTTTTTCTGTTACCTACACAGGTTTTAGTGATTTGTTTTACAAAGGGGTTCATTTAGCAGAGTGGCTAAGTGGTTAGCACTTCCGTCTAGCAGCACTACAATCGTTGGTTCAAATCCCAACCATGGCACTACCTGCATGGAGTTTGCATGTTCTCCCGGAGCCTGCATGGGTTTCCTCCCACACTCTAAAGACATGCTGGTGGGTAATTGGCTCCTATATAAATTGGCCCTAGTATGCGTATGTATGAATTTGGGTTAGGGGCCTTAGATTGTAAGTCAGGATCCACCCCAGAGTCTGGAGCGCCACGTGGCACAATGTTCTTCTGAGAGCATGAGCCAGCCGCTCCTTCTCCCTCCTCCAGAAGCTGAACTTGAGGACCTTCAGTGCAAGGAACTTCCTGCTTCTCCTTCATCCATTCTCTGGATCTGTGCTGCTTCTTCCATCATTCCCAATCTCAGAATGCAAATTTGGCCAACTCTTCCCATACCATCCAGTGAAAATTTGCTCCAGTTGCAGCACCATAGCAGATACGCAGACACAATCACTATTTTTTTATTATGGCTAATTTTACTATTTTTATTTTTGGTGGCCCTTCCACTTCTACCTCCTAATCACGAGAGTGCAAATCTCTAGAAATTAACTTTTCTGCTTCATTTCACAGGGAAAACATCGGAAACATTTCCCTTTTGTTAACTCCGCTGCTTAATCCTGTGTAATGGTGCTGCCCAGTATCATCATAGCCACCATCTGGAACATGTCCTCCTTCTCCCATTTCTTGTCAAAAACCCCTCATGACTGTAACGTCTTTGTCTGCCTTTTGGCTTGTTTTTGCTGCCATAAAATTGTGGTGCTACTGAAGAATCTGTACCCACCGAAACCCACCAAAAAACATCTGCAAGATTCATTTTTTAGAAAGATTGCAAACTTTTTGCTCATTTTTCCATTTTTAGGCTTCTTGGTGCAGCCCCGGGCCAATCTTTACCCACCTATGAATAAAAGGATAATGTTTTTTAGGATGAGGACTACCTGTGCCTTTAGTTTCTGCTTCTTGGCCCATAGTTATCCCAAACTATTGTGACCCCGGACAATTTTTACCCAACCAAACACAAAGATTGCAGCTTTCTTTACAGATTAGAAACTCTGCGATCCAATGAAGTTTTCCATTGACAACCCTTAGAAGATGCAACTACAAAATGATGGAATCTTAAAAGAAAAACATTGTACTTTATAAAGTATTTTAGATAATTCTGTAAATTAGCCAATAAATAAAATGAATTTTATTCACAGTTCACATTTTCATAACTACAACAAATTATAAATAAATACATATTCTCAAGTCACAAAGGTGTTATACATTTATTCTATAGAGACCTTTATTGAGATTTTCTGTTGTTCTTACAAAGCAGCAGACGGTCCTGCAGGACTTCCAACATTTTATATAAGAACAAATCATTAGCCGGTACAAATGTCTTCATGTAAACCTGAGAATATTGTGTAGGTACTCCGTACATGTTCTCCTTTTAATAATTCCTCAGAATGGTGATGGTTTAAATGGATAATTATATCTCTGCTCTATAGTAATACATGTAAACAGACAAAAAAATGAATAATATGAGGAATCAGACAGAGATTTCCTCTTTTACCCTCGTAGGTCTATCAGACCATCCACTGACCATGAATGCACTTTTTGGGCTTTTCCTTCTGATCTATCTGATGACTCTTATCACAAACCTTCTTATATTTTTCTTGGTCCTCACTGACCACCATCTGCACAATCCAATGTATTTATTTCTTGCCAACTTGGCATTTCTGGACATGTCCTATTCATCAGTGACCGCACCAAGGATGCTCTATGACTTGGCCACAAAAAGACGATCAATATCCATTCCTGCCTGTATATCCCAAGTCTTTTTCCATGTCTGCTTTGCTTGTTCAGAACTTTTCTTGCTCTCGGCTATGTCCTACGACCGCTACATTGCCATCTGCCGCCCCCTACATTACAAACTAATTATGTCTTGGAGGGTCTGTGCTCATATGGCCTCCATGGTCTGGGCTGTAGGATGTTCTGTCTCTTTGGTTTATACTTTACTTTTGCTCAGGTTGTCCTTCTGCAGAACATCTTCCATCCACAACTTCTTTTGTGACCTTCCACACTTATATCAGATTACATGTACTGACCCTTTCATAAACATGGTGGTCATATTCTTAGCAGGTGCTACTTTTGGATTAGGAGTCGTTCTTATGACCTTTCTTCCATATGTCTATATTTTTAGTACCATCCTCAGAATCCGTAGTAAGACTGGAAAGAGGAAAGCATTCTCCACCTGCACCTCACACCTCACCGTGGTCTCCATCTTTTATGGCTCCATAATTTTTATTTACTTGGTTCCATCTTCCAGCAATATGGCCATTTTAAATAAACTGATTTCAGTCATATCTGCCCTCATTAACCCATTGCTGAATCCTCTGATCTACAGCCTGAGGAACAAAGATCTCATGGAGGCACTTAGGAGGTCTTATTATCACCTAAAATTAATTCAGGTTTGCTGCTGAAACTAAAATTGTGAATATTGACACTTCTATTATTCTAGGAAGTTTTTAGATGACTATTGATTTTTGTAATGTCTTTCATAAATGATAAAAATGTCAGTTGATCATATTTGTACCTAACCTATTAATGACCAATGGTCATTGTAATCTTGATGCCCTGGCCACATAGTTACATAGTTAAATTGTTAGTTTGGCTGAAAAAGAGATCATATCCCCCTTATGTATTACACATGGAGATCATATCCCCCTTATGTATTATACATGGAGATCATATCCCCCCTTATGTATTACACATGGAGATCATATCCCCCTTATATATTATACATGGAGATCATATCCCCCCTTATGTATTATACATGGAGATCATATCCCCCCTTATGTATTATACATGGAGATCATATCCCCCCTTATGTATTATACATGGAGATCATATCCCCCCTTATGTATTATACATGGAGATCATATCCCCCCTTATGTATTATACATGGAGATCATATCCCCCTTATGTATTATACATGGAGATCATACCCCCCTTATGTATTATACATGGAGATCATATCCCCCCTTATGTATTATACATGGTGATCATATCCCCCCTTATGTGTTATACATGGAGATCATATCCCCCCCTTATGTATTATACATGGAGATCATATCCCCCCCTTATGTGTTATACATAGAGATCATATCCCCCTTATGTATTATACATGGAGATCATATCCCCCCCTTATGTGTTATACATAGAGATCATATCCCCCTTATGTATTATACATGGAGATCATATCCCCCCCTTATGTATTATACATGGAGATCATATCCCCCCCTTATGTATTATACATGGTGATCATATCCCCCCTTATGTGTTATACATGGAGATCATATCCCCCCCTTATGTATTATACATGGAGATCATATCCCCCCTTATGTATTATACATGGAGATCATATCCTCCTTATGTATTATACATGGAGATCATATCCCCCCCTTATGTATTATACATAGAGATCATATCCCCCCTTATGTATTATACATGGAGATCATATCCTCCTTATGTATTATACATGGAGATCATATCCCCCCTTATGTATTATACTTGGAGATCATATCCCTCCCTTATGTATTATACATGGAGATCATATCCCCCCCTTATGTATTACACATGGAGATCATATCCCCCCTTATGTATTATACATAGAGATCATATCCCCCCTTATGTATTATACATGGTGATCATATCCCCCCTTATGTATTATACATGGAGATCATATCCCCCCTTATGTATTATACATGGAGATCATATCCCCCTTATGTATTATACATGGAGATCATACCCCCCCCCTTATGTATTATACATGGAGATCATATCCCCCCTTATGTATTATACATGGAGATCATATCCCCCCTTATGTATTATACATGGAGATCATATCCCCCCTTATGTATTATATATGGAGATCATATCCCCCCCTTATGTATTATACATGGAGATCATATCCCCCTTATGTATTATACATGGAGATCATATCCCCCCCTTATGTATTATACATGGAGATCATATCCCCCTTATGTATTATACATGGAGATCATATCCCCCCCTTATGTATTATACATGGAGATCATATCCCCCTTATGTATTATACATGGAGATCATATCCCCCCCTTATGTATTATACATGGAGATCATATCCCCCCTTATGTATTATACATGGAGATCATATCCCCCCTTATGTATTATACATGGAGATCATATCCCCCCTTATGTATTATACATGGGGATCATATCCCCCCTTATGTATTATACATGGAGATCATATCCCCCCTTATGTATTATACATGGGGATCATATCCCCCCTTATGTATTATACATGGAGATCATATCCCCCCTTATGTATTATACATGGAGATCATATCCCCCCTTATGTATTATACATGGAGATCATATCCCCCCTTATGTATTATACATGGAGATCATATCCCCCCTTAATCTCCTCTTCTCAGTAGAGAATACATTCAGTTCCTCTAATCTCTCCTCATAGCTGATCTCCTCCATGCCTCATATCAGTTTAGTTGTCCTTCTCTGTACTTCCTCCAGTTCCCCAATGTTCTTTTTGTGAATTGGAGCCCAAAACTGAACTGCATATTAAAGATGAGGTATTACTAATGATTTGTATTGGGGGGGGGGGGATGATATCTCTCTCTGGAGTCTATACCTCTTTTAATACAAGAGAGGGTTTTGTTCACTTTAGAACCCGCAGCTTGGCATTGCTGCCATTACTAAGCTTGTGATCTACCAGAACCCCCAGATCCTTCTCCACCATTGAACCCCCCAGATCCTTCTCCACCATTGAACCCCCCAGATCCTTCTCCAACATTGACTCCCCCAGTTGTACCCCCCCCCCCCCCAGTATGTATGATGCATATTCTTAGCCCCCAAGTGCAGAGCCTTACATTTATCACCCTTAACCCTCATTGGCCCCATAGTCCCCCAATTACACAGAGCATTGAGGTCGGCTTGTAAGTTGGAGACATCCTGTAAGGACGTTATTCCCGGCACAGCTTGGTGTCATCTGCAAAGACTGAAATGGGATTTATAATCTCACACCCAATATGGTTTATAAATATATTCAAAAGTAAGGGTCCCAACACTGAACCCTGGGGTACCCCACTAATAACACTGAACCTTGGGGTACACCACTGACACCCCTAGACCATTCAGAGTATGAATCATTAACCACTACTCTCTGAATACAATCTTTTAGCCAGTTTTCTATCCATTTACATTCAGATTTTTCCAGCCTGTAGATTTTACCTTACACATTAGCCGTGTGTGGGGAGCTGTGTCAAATGTTTTTGCAAAATCCAAGCATACCGCATCCACCGCTACCCCTCTGTTCAAGTATACCACGTCTACCGCCACCCCTCTAGCTAAGTATACCACGTCCATCGCCACCCCTCTGTCCAAGTATACCACGTCCACCATCACCCCGCTGTCCAAGTATACCACGTCCACTGCCACCCCTCTAGCTAAGTATACCATGTCCATCGCCACCCCTCTGTCCAAGTATACCACGTCCACCACCACCCCTCTAGCTAAGTATACCACGTCCATCGCCACCCCTCTGCCAAGGTTTTTCTCACCTCCTCATAAAAGTATACCACGTCCACCACCACGCCTCTTTCGAAGTATACCACGTCCACCACCACCCCTCTGTCCAAGTATTCCAAGTCCACCGCCACCCCTCTGTCCAAGTATACCACGTCCACCATCACCCCGCTGTCCAAGTATACCACGTCCACTGCCACCCCTCTAGCTAAGTATACCATGTCCATCGCCACCCCTCTGTCCAAGTATACCACGTCCACCACCACCCCTCTAGCTAAGTATACCACGTCCATCGCCACCCCTCTGTCCAAGTATACCACGTCCACCATCACCCCGCTGTCCAAGTATACCACGTCCACTGCCACCCCTCTAGCTAAGTATACCATGTCCATCGCCACCCCTCTGTCCAAGTATACCACGTCCACCACCACCCCTCTAGCTAAGTATACCACGTCCATCGCCACCCCTCTGCCAAGGTTTTGCTCACCTCCTCATAAAAAGAAATCAGATTTGTGTGACAACTTCTGTCTTTCATGAATCCATGCTGTCTGTGGCTTACAATATTTGTTTCCAGCAAGAACTCCTCTCTGTGGTCTTTTATTAAACTCTCCAGTATCTTCCCAACTATAGAAGTGACACTAACAGGTCTATAATTACTTGGGAAAGATTTTGACCCCTTTTTAAATATTGGCCCCACATTGGCCTTACACCTATCCAGTGGTACTATGCCAGTCATTAAAGAGTCCCTAAAAATGAGAAACAATGGCTGTGAGATGACAGAGCTGAATTCTTTAAGGCCCCGTGGGTGTCTGCCATCCGGTCCACGGGCTTCATTCACCTTTATTCTGTCTAAATATTTCTGGGTCATTGCAATTGTGAGCAAATGTGGATCATCTGGGGGGTGTCAGTACCATGCCCCATTATGGACAAGAGCCCCCCCCCGCCATGCTTCTTTGTATACACAGAGCTGAAGAAGGGATTTCATACATTGGCCTTCTCTTTGTCCCCCCCCTCTAGATGGTTCTGTAAAGGGCCTACATGCTGGGACCGGACTTTTCTACTATTCATAGATTGGACGAATATTTGGGGTGGTTCTGATATCTTTTGCAATCTGTCGTTCATTTTCAATTTTTGCGCCTTTACTTCCTTTTTGCATATTCTGTTCTATTCTTTGTAATGTGTAAACGATGATCGCGTTCCTTCATGTTTATCTGTAATAAAAGCTCTTTTCTTATTATCTATCACTTTTGTCACTTTGGCCGGAAGCCACATAGGTTGGATTTGTAGCCTTTTATACTTGGTGCCCATGGGAATATATTTTGCAGTGTGGTCACATACAGTCTTTGTGAGGAACTCCCATTTCTGTGTTGTGTTCATCGATGCCAATATTCCCTCCCAGTGTAAGTCTTGGAGAGCAGCTCTCAGCCTTGGAGAATTACCTCTCTTGAAATTGAGGGTTTTTATTTTTCCCGTATGTGCTCGCTGTTTACAAGTGGTGATCATATACCACCAAAAGAAAGCACTATTTGTGTGAAACAAATGATATAAATTTAAACTGGGTACAGCGTTGCATGACCAAGCAATTACCAGTTAAAGTAGCACAGTGTTAAATAGCAAAAACTGACCTGGTCATAAAGAGGGTAAAACCTTCCGGAGGTCAAGTGGTTAAAAAATGCAGCTTTAGTTAGAGTAACGTGTAACACACAGTATAATTATTACTATTCCACATATATTCATCAAATTTTTTCTTTTTTTTTACACTGATTGCTTTTACACCCATAAAGGCTGTATAAACTCCGGCCTCCACGCTGCAAAGCAAACCTACTATAACACCCTCATCAGGACCCTCTCATCCAATCCTCATCAACTCTTCTCTACCCTTAATTCCCTACTCCACCCCCCCACTGCCTCTACCCACCAACTTACTGCACAGGAGATTGCCAGTCACTTCAAGAAGAAGATCGACACAATTCGTGATGAGATCTCCAGTGTCAAGCTTCCTCCTCCAACCAACATACCAGGCCCAACACCAAACTCAACACTCTCCTCCTTGCACCCTGTTACCACCAAGGAAGTTACCAAACTCCTTTCCAAGGCCCACTTCACCACCTGTCCCCTGGATCCTGTCCCCTCACGACTGTTGCAGCCTTCTTCCTGCTCTATCCTAAACCCACATCTTCAACCTCTCACTCACCATGGGCACCTTTCCCTCCCCACTCAAACATGCTCTGGTTACCCCCATTCTCAAAAAACCCTCGCTGGACCCCACCTGTATGAATAACTTAAGATCCATCTCCCTGCTCCCGTTTGCCTCCAAGCTTCTCGAGCGCCTTGTTCACAACCGTATGAACTGCTACCTCACCGCCAACAACCTTCTTGATCCCCGACAGTCTGGCTTCTGCCCACAACATTCCACAGAAACTGCCCAACTAAAACTCACTAATGACCTACTAACTGCTAAAACCAACGGCCATTACTCCATACTCATCCTAACCAACGGCCATTACTCCATACTCATCCCAACCAACGGCCATTACTCCATACTCATCCCAACCAATGACCATTACTCCATACTCATCCTAACCAATAGCCACTACTCCGTACTCATCCCAACCAATGGCCATTACTCCATACTCATCCCAACCAACGGCCATTACTCCATACTCATCCCAACCAACGACCATTACTCCATACTCATCCCAACCAACGGCCATTACTCCATACTCATCCCAACCAACGACCATTACTCCATACTCATACTCCTTGACCTTTCCGCTGCCTTCGACACAGTCGACCACCTGCTCCTCCTCAGTAATCTCCACTCCATTGGCCTCCATGACTCTGCTCTCTCATGGTTCTCCTCTTACCTTTCTCAGTGCACTTTCAGTGTCACATACAACTCCTCCTCCTCCACTCCGCTTCCTCTTTCTGTTGGGGTACCCCAAGGTTCTGTTCTTGGGCCCAGGGGCGGACTGACAACTCATGGGGCCCCCAGGTAATAGGGGATCATGGGGCCCCTGTGTCCTTGCCAAACTCAAAAAAGCCTATGAAAAATGTACCAGGGGCATCTCATGGGGCCCCCTACTGACCCCGGGCCCTCGGTCAGTGCCTGAGTTTCCAAATAGTCAGTCCGCCCCTGCTTGTGCCCCTCCTTTTCTCTCTCTATACCTCCTCCCTGGACCAACTGATAACCTCCCATGGCTTCCAATACCACCTCTATGCTGACGACACCCAGATCTATGTCTCTACTCCCCAGCTCACCCCCTCACTCTCCTCACGTATCTCAAATCTACTGAGTGACATATCAGCATGGATGTCACATCACTACCTTAAACTCAATCTTTCAAAAACTGAGCTGTAATATTTCCTCCCTCCTGTTCCCCCACTCATGACTTTACCATTAGGATCAACAGCACAACCATTGGTCCTTCCCCTCATGCCAGGGTGCTAGGCATAATCCTAGACTCTGACCTCTCCTTTGGGCCCCACATCCACTCACTGGCTAAATCCTGCCGCCTCAACTAGAGATGAGCGGATCGAACATGACGAAGTGGAATTCGTTTCGAAGATTAGGAAATATTCGATTCGCAACGAATCCGAAGATTAGCAAACTTCGGATGCACGAATCAAATTTTCCCAAAAATGGCGGCGACGTGTGTGGCGATGGAGCGGGGATCTCTGGGAAGGCGCGCAGACAAGGCGCGCTGACCCATAATGCATTCATTCATGACATGTGATCGCATTAGCCAATCAGCAGCCAGCCAGCCAGCACTGTGTAATGGTGGAGCTATAAATCGCGGCCATCTTAGAATTCTCCATTAGCCTCCGGTCATTCAAGAGAGACAGAACTGTGTGTATTAGGGACAGAGTTAGGGCCACAGAGACTTTAGGGCCACAGAATCATTACTCAGGGACACAGAATCGTTACTTAGGGACACAGAATCGTTACTCAGGGACACAGAATTGTTACTCAGGGACACAGAATTGTTACTCAGGGACACAGAATCGTTACTCAGGGACAGACACAGAATTCTTACTCAGGGACACAGAATTGTTACTCAGGGACACAGAATCGTTACTCAGGGACACAGAATTGTTACTCAGGGACACAGAATTGTTACTCAGGGACAGACACAGAATTGTTACTCAGGGACACAGAATTGTTACTCAGGGACACAGAATTGTTACTCAGGGACACAGAATCGTTACTGAGGGACACAGAATCGTTACTCAGGGACACATAATTGTTACTCAGGGACACAGAATTGTTACTCAGGGACACAGAATCGTTACTCAGGGACACAGAATTGTTACTCAGGGACACAGAATTGTTACTCAGGGACAGACACAGAATTGTTACTCAGGGACACAGAAACGTTACTGAGGGACACAGAATCGTTACTCAGGGACACAGAATTGTTCTTCAGGTACACAGAATTGTTACTCAGGGACACAGAATTGTTACTCAGGGACACAGAATCGTTACTCAGGGACAGACACAGAATTGTTACTCAGGGACACAGAATTGTTACTCAGGGACACAGAATCGTTACTCAGGGACAGACACAGAATCGTTACTCAGGGACACAGAATTGTTACTCAGGGACACAGAATCGTTACTCAGGGACACAGAATCGTTACTCAGGGACACAGAATTGTTACTGAGGGACACAGAATCGTTACTGAGGGACACAGAATCGTTACTCAGGGACACAGAATCGTAACTCAGGGACACAGAATCGTTACTCAGGGACACAGAATTGTTACTGAGGGACACAGAATCATTACTGAGGGACACAGAATCGTTACTCAGGGACACAGAATCGTTACTCAGGGACACAGAATTGTTACTCAGGGACACAGAATCGTTACTCAGGGACACAGAATCGTTACTCAGGGACACAGAACTGTTACTCAGGGACACAGAATCGTTACTCAGGGACACAGAATCGTTACTCAGGGACAGACACAGAGTCGTTACTCATGGACAGACACAGAATTGTTACTCAGGGACACAGAATTGTTACTCAGGGACACAGAATTGTTACTCAGGGACACAGAATCGTTACTGAGGGACACAGAATCGTTACTCAGGGACAGACACAGAATTGTTACTCAGGGACACAGAGTTGTTACTCAGGGACACAGAATTGTTACTCAGGGACACATAATCGTTACTCAGGGACACAGAATTGTTACTCAGGGACACAGAATTGTTACTCAGGGACACAGAATTGTTACTGAGGGACACAGAATCGTTACTGAGGGACACAGAATCGTTACTCAGGGACACAGAATCGTTACTCAGGGACACAGAATTGTTACTCAGGGACACAGAATTGTTACTGAGGGACACAGAATCGTTACTGAAGGACACAGAATCGTTACTCAGGGACACAGAATCGTTACTCAGGGACACAGAATCGTTACTCAGGGACACAGAATTGTTACTCAGGGACACAGAATCGTTACTGAGGGACACAGAATCGTTACTCAGGGACACAGAATCGTTACTCAGGGACACAGAATTGTTACTCAGGGACACAGAATCGTTACGTTATTTTTGGGGTGCTTATTGAATTAAAGAGTATGTCAGACAACACGCAGAGGAGTGGCAGAGGAGGCAATGTTTCAGGAGCGAGCAGACGTGGCAGCAGAGGAAGGGGTCGAGGCAGCACTAGTCGCAGCCAGAGGCCAGTGCTCCCGGTGTCATCCAGCGGTCGTGTCTCCACCGACAACCCTGCCGTCGTCGATTGGTTGGCTCGGTCGTCTTCCTCTTCCCAGGTCACCTCTGACACCTACAGCCAACGGTCGGTGGGTACGTCAGACACAACCGTTAGTTGGCATGGCCCGGGAGCAAGCCCACTGAAATCACATGTCCTCTACCTGCCCCTGTCCTTTGCTGTTCCCTCACCAAGCGAAGTATCGCATGCTGTGGGCTCAGCCCCACTGTACAGTGAGGAAGAGCTAACAGAGGGCGGTCAGGAACGGGGGGAGACATCCGCCTCTTCAGCAGCCAGGCAAAGAAGTAGTGGCGAGGAGAGTGGCTCGGTAGCCGGTCTAGAGACAGGTCTGTCTCCTGACCCACACGCAGCCGAGGGTGCTAGTAGTGAGGCGGAGACCCTAATTGATGATGATGAGGTTGATCGCACTTGGCAGCCTCGTCGTCATCAGGCTATTGCTTCCGCATCATCAGGAGAAGAGGGTGCCAGCTTGGCAGCGAGCAAAACAGTCAGTGGGTTGCCCAGGAGGC
The DNA here is from genome assembly GCF_062004578.1 of Staurois parvus. Lineage (NCBI taxonomy): Eukaryota > Metazoa > Chordata > Amphibia > Anura > Ranidae > Staurois > Staurois parvus. Next base: position 127,535 of record NW_028319713.1, on the reverse strand, counting down.
AGCAGGGTCGCAGCAGTGTCAGTGGAGGCAAACGGCCACGGAGTAGAGCACCAGCTCCACTGCAGCCTACCACCACGGCCAGTAGTGGTGCCGGTGTGCACGGAGGAAGTAGCAGTCAGCCAGTGAGGAGTAGCGGGGGCAAAGTTTCCTACTCGGCGGTGTGGCAATTTTTCGTCAAGCCGGCCGAGGAAGTAAACGTAGCCGTATGTCGACTATGTGGCCAGAAAGTCAAGCGTGGCCAGGGGGCCCATGTTGGGACTACAGCGTTGCGTCAGCATATGCAGCGTCGCCATTCGGTGGCCTGGGAAAACCGTTATAAAGATACGGCGGTTCTGCCTGCCCCAGCCCCCGCTCCATCACCCGCTCCGTTACTTGCTCCGTCACCCGACGTCAATCGCCCTCTATCAGCCAGTCAAGGCTCCAACACCTCTGCTGAGGGGAGTTGTCGCTCGTTGGCATCTTCCGCTTGTTCAGATGCTCCTTCTCCTGCTACTCCTCTTCACGGATTCCGTCAGCAGTCTTTCTTGGAATCCGTTTCCAAGAGACAACAGTTTGCGAGCACGCACCCGATGGTGCAGAAGCTGAACGTCCTCCTGTCCAAGTTGCTGGTGCTGCAGTCCCTCCCTTTCCAAGTGGTGGACTCAGCACCTTTCCGAGAAATGATGGCTTGTGCCGCGCCGCGGTGGAGAGTGCCAAGCCGTCATTTCTTCGCCAAAAAGGCAGTGCCAGCCCTGCATTCACATGTAGAAGAGATGGTGGGCCAGTCTTTGAGCATGTCGGTCTCTGCCAAAGTGCACGGCAGCGCCGACGTGTGGAGCTGTAACTACGGTCAGGGACAGTACATGTCATTTACGGCCCACTGGGTGAACGTGGTGCCGGCACAGCCGCACCAGCAACTTGGACAGGTCACGACGCTTTTGCCTCCACGTTTGCACGTCCTTGGTCCAGCAAAGATGTCCGCCTCTACCACCTCTTCTTCCGCCGTGTCCTCAGCCGCCACCCCCGTGCCAAGTCCCATTACCCGACCGGCATATCACATGTGCAGGGCGCAACGGTGTCACGCTGTGCTGCACCTGGTATGCCTTGGCAAACGTAGTCACACAGGGGAGGAACTTCTGAGTGTAATGAACAGAGAAATCGACAGTCTCCGCGCAAACTGAAAATCGGAACCATGTTGACCGACAACGGAAAGAACATGGTGTCTGCTCTGCGTCAAGGAAGGTTGTGCCATGCACCATGCATGGCTCACGTGTTCAATCTGGTTGTCAAGCGGTTCCTAAAATCCACCATCCCACTGCAATAGTCGTCGACTATCAAGAGTCCAATGGCAGAGTGGCGGAGCAGAAGCAGCTTCAATTGAAGGCCATACAGAGGCCTATGTTAAAAAGTCCCCCCAGCAGCAGCGTGGGGAGACGACTATCAAGAGTCCAATGGCAGAGTGGCGGAGCAGAAGCAGCTTCAATTGAAGGCCATACACAGGCCTAGGTTAAAAAGTCCCTCACAGTTAATTCCAATAACGAACTCTACTCCTCCGTGCAATCTACTTACGAGACCCCGGGCAGGTCTGGGTCCAATTTGTGGTAGAGACTGGTTTTGTTCAGCCATGCTTGAGCGAGTAATAACAGGTCTGTGCTGCCCTTTGGTGTCTGGCTTAATGCGCACAACACTGAACGTCCCAGCGTTTGGCAACGATTTGCCGTTAAGTGATGCAAACCCGCTGAACCACGTTCATGAGGAGCCGGTACAGGGGGCCATGAATCAGTATGGACCTGGCAGCAGCGTGAGCAGACGACAGAGGCACATGGCGCAGGGTGGCGGTGTAGGCAGCATTATTCTGAAGCCATACACAGGCCTAAGTTAAAAAGCGGAAGCCGTCAGCAGCGTGAGCAGACGACAGAGGCACATGGCGCAGGGTGGCGGTGGAGGCAGCAGCAATGGAAGGCCATACAGCACCCTATCACAAAATGGAACCCACCAACAGTGTAAGGAGACCTGAAAGTGGCACATGGCAGAGTCTGGCGATGAAGTCAGCAGCAATGGGAGGCCGTACAGGGACCCATGACACACTCTGGACCTGGCAGCAGCAAGAGGAGGCGGTACAGGGGCCCATGGCAGAGTGGCGAAGCGTAAGCAGCTTAAATTGAAGGCCATACAGAGGCCTATGTTAAAAAGTCCCCCCAGCAGCAGCGTGGGGAGACGACTATTAGTCGTCTCCCCACGCTGCTGCTGGGGGGACTTTTTAACATAGGCCTCTGTATGGCCTTCAATTTTAGCTGCTTACGCTCCGCCACTCTGCCATGGGCCCCTGTACCGCCTCCTCATGCTGCTGCCAGGCCCGTAATCTGCCATGGGCCCCCGTACCGACTCCTCATGCTGCTGCCAGGCCCGTAATCTGTCATGGGCCCCTGTACCGCCTCCTCATGCTGCTGCCAGGTCCAGAGTGTGTCATGGGTCCCTGTACGGCCTCCCATTGCTGCTGTCTCCATCGCCACACTCTGCCATGTGCCACTTTCAGGTCTCCTCACACTGCTGGTGGGTTCCATTTTTGTCATAGGGTGCTGTATGGCCTCCCATTGCTGCTGCCAGGCCCGTAATCTGCCATGGGCCCCCGTACCGACTCCTCATGCTCCTGCCAGGCCCGTAATCTGTCATGGGCCCCTGTACCGCCTCCTCATGCTGCTGCCAGGTCCAGAGTCTCTCATGGGTCCCTGTACGGCCTCCCATTGCTGCTGTCTCCATCGCCACACTCTGCCATGTTCCACTTTCAGGTCTCCTCACACTGCTGGTGGGTTCCATTTTGTCATAGGGTGCTGTATGGCCTCCCATTGCTGCTGCCTCCACCGCCACACTGTGGCTCCACACTCTGGTTTTGGCCCCGTGACTGCCCAAATGAGTGAAGTGTGCGGTGATTCTAAGATCGACGGCACTCATCTGCATGTCATACTGACTGACAGTATTATTTCTCTTCCCCAGCAGACTCCAAGGGCATTTAAATTAAAGGTACAGTGTTCTGCACTTATATAAAGGCTCTCTGAAGCCTAGAAACACCCTTTTTATAAGTTAAATTCGCAGCGAATATATTCGCATCGAATCGAATTTATTCCGCGAATTCGGCGAATCAGCCGAATCGAATTTTTGAATAATTCGCTCATCTCTAGCCTCAACCTCCGGAACATTTCCAAAATCCACCCCTTCCTGACCAATGACACCACAAAACAACTTCTCCATGCCTTGGTTATATCCCGCCTCGATTACTGCAACTCCCTCCTCACTGGTCTATCATTACACAGGCTATCCCCCCTCCAGTCTATTATGAATGCTGCTGCTAGACTTATACACCTTACCAACCAATCAGGGACTGCTGCCGCTCTCTGCCTATCCCTCCACTGGCCTCCATTCAGTGTCCTCCACCCCTCTCTGCCAATCCCTCCACTGGCCTCCACTCAGTGTCCTCCACCCCTCTCTGCTAATCCCTCCACTGGCTTCCACTCAGTGTCCTCCACCCCTCTCTGCCAATCCCCCCACTGGCCTCCATTCAGTGTCCTCCACCCCTCTCTGCCAATCCCTCCACTGGCCTCCACTCAGTGTCCTCCACCCCTCTCTGCTAATCCCTCCACTGGCTTCCACTCAGTGTCCTCCACCCCTCTCTGCCAATCCCTCCACTGGCCTCCATTCAGTGTCCTCCACCCCTCTCTGCCAATCCCTCCACTGGCCTCCATTCAGTGTCCTCCACCCCTCTCTGCCAATCCCTTCACTGGCTTCCACTAACCCAACGTATAAAATTCAAAATACTAACCACAGCTTGCAAAGCCATCCACAACACGCCCCTAGCTACATCACCAACCTCATCCACAGATACCGCCCAAATCGCCCACTCCGCTCCTCCCAAGATATCCTCCTCTCTAGCTCCCTCATCACCTCCTCCCACGCTTGCCTCCAGGACTTCTCCAGAGCCTCTCCCATCATCTGGAACTCCCTACCACAGCATGTCCGGTCAGCCCCCACCCTGTCTGCCTTTAGGCGATCTTTGAAAGCTCACTTCTTCAGGGAAGCCTACCCCACCTCCACCTAAGAACTGTACTTGAATCACCTCCACCAGATCATCCCCCGCAGCTATCACCTTTTGTATCACCTCCCCCTTCCTTTAGATTGTAAGCTCCATGAACCGAGCCATCCTATTCCTTCTGTACTGAAATGTATTGTAGTTGTATTGTCTCCCTTATATTGTACAGCGCTGCGCAGACTGTTGGTGCCATAAATCCGGTATAATAATAATAATATAAACAAAATTTCTCCTTCTCTCGGGCTGCATTCTTGCAGCCATTGAGAAATACTGTGTGAGCTGTGATTGGTCACAGCTTGTCACATGGTATAAGGCTGTTGTAAATGGCCCTGTACCATGTGATCTCTGTGACATTCACAGATTTCACAAGTAGTAAATAATGATGTCAGGAAGTGACATCTTGTTTACTACTCTTCATGTGATCACTGATTGGCCAATCAGTGATCACATGAATCGGGACCTCACACAGAGGTCCCGTAGAGCGATCAGTGTACCGATCGAGGTGCCGTGCTCTCCCAGAGAGCGCGCACAGGCAATGGATGAGGGGGGACGTTTAGAAACATCAACCCGCGTCGGCAGTGCTCCCGTCCGTTTATCTACATGGTCCAGACGGGAAGAGGTTAAATACGGATGTTAAGATCTACACTGAAATGATAGCATGCAGACTGGCCAATATACTCCCAGATTTGATCCAGCCTGATCAGTTAGGCTTTACGGGAGCCAACACACAACATTTCCACAAGATGGTATCTAACTCCTCACCAAATGGCCAAATTCTCAGAACCACATAGTCCTCAATGCTGGAGAGACTGCGGTCAGCTTGGTGCTCTATTACATATATTATGGACATGGAAAAATATTAGAAGCTATTGGGATAAAGTCTTCCACATGATATCGGAAATTCCTGGGATATTAAACCACCCGATCCTACCCCAGCCATTCTGAATATAAATACAGACACATATCCACCTCACCAACCGCTCCACATCTGCCTCCCCCCTCTGCCAATCCCTTCACTGGCTCCCGATTGCCCAAAACGCATCAAATTCAAACTGCTAACCCTGACCTACAAAGCCATTCACAACGCCGCCCCAAACTACATAACTGACCTGATACCCAAATACTACCCTACCCGTGCCCTCCGCTCCTCACAGGACCTCCTACTCTCTAGCTCCCTGGTCTCCTCCTCCCACGCCCAATTGCAGGACTTCTCCAGGACTTCCCCCACCCTCTGGAACTCCCTACCCCAATCCATCAGACTGTCACCCACCCTCCTCACCTTCAGGCGCACCCTGAAAACCCTCCTCTTCAGGGAAGCCTACCCCACCCTCACCTAACACCCGACCTCACCTAACACCCAACCTCACCTAACACCTGACCAGGGGCGTACTGACCATTTGGAAACTCGGACACTGCCCGAGGGCTCGGGGTCAGTAGGGGGCCCCATGAGATGCCCCTGGTACCTTTTTCATAGGCTTTTTTGAGTTTGGGCAAGGACACAGGGGCCCCATGATCCCTATTGCCTGGGGGCCCCATGAGTTGTCAGTCCGCCCCTGCACCTGACCTCACCTAACAACCTCCTCCACTCCTCCCACCACTCCATCCCCCACAGCCATCTCCTCCTGTACCACCTTCCCCTCCCTCCTAGATTGTAAGCTCCAAGGATCAGGGCCCTCGAACCCCTCGTGTATTGTATTGTTACTGTCTTGTCTCTTGTTCTGTCCCCCTCGCTACTGTACAGCGCTGAGCATACCCTTTGGCGTTATATAAATCCTGTATAATAATAATAATATCCAATCCATGATCGACTTTTAGTGACACGTATTCTTCTGGCATCAAGACTTACCATTACTAGACACTGGAAAAAAGACTCCGCCCCCTTCTCTAAAAGAAGTCATTGAGCGAGTCCGGACCCACTTCACCTATCAGGAGTCTTTCGCTCACCTAAACGATAGAATCACCAAATTTGGCAAAGCTTGGACTCCCCGGTCCGACTGGTTCAGAACCGGAACCGAAGATATTATTATGTTTAACCTTTTTTTTGGATACTCTAAAATGATTATTTTGTGGAACAAGAAGGACTTTTAGGAATTATTCAATATTTACTTTTTTCTCTTTGTTAAACTTTACCGCATCACCTAGACTGTGATATTGTGTAGCTTTTCACTGTCCGGTTTTTGTTTTTGTTTTTTGTTGTTGTAACTATATTTGTAAAACCAAATAAAAATGTATTGTGGAAAAAAAATAAAAGTTTGTGTTGAGCTACTGTGTATATTGTTTTGAATAAGTAGGGATACTATGATCCATTCCTATGGAGGGAGATATCTGGGTCCCTTTTATTTATAAAGGGGTTTTCATATTTTAACAAGCTCCCTGCCCTCAGATCCCGTAAAAACCAGGTTTGTGGGGCCCTTTCCCTTAACAGCATAGGAACAAGGTGCTTTGCCAGGGGTGTCCCTTTGGCAAAGTACCCCCCATGTTGAGGGCATAGTTCAGAAGTCTGCCTTGCACTTGTGTCCTCCTGTTCCTGGCCTGCCAGGCTGCATACTCAAAGGTCTAGTATAGATTTTGGGGGGTTTCCAGGCTTTTTTTGTTGTTCCCCATTAAAAATCATACCAAATCAAAATGGACTGGTATGATTTTTAGGGAGAACCCATTACTTTTCTCCACAAATCTCCACCCTTTGTCCAAACAGGAATGAGACCTTGGCTGCTAGAACACTGGTGACCGCCGGCTCCAACAACCAACCTGAGCAGGAATCTGTCTCATTTAGCAGCGGTATCACTAATATAAAGGAGACACCTTCCTACTGCTAAATGTTTTACTTCCCGCTACAGTTGGGGGTTTGGCCCAACTGAACACCCATTTAGTCTGGCAGTTCACCAAACCTTCAGACAATCAAAATTCTGTTCGAACATTTGGACTGAACCAGCAACTTCTCCCTACATGTAACAGAACAGACTGTCCTCCTGGATGGTGAAGATTTTCTATCTGAAATTTTTAATAGCTGGGCGAATTTCCACCAGTTTGGACCATAGATATTTTCCTTATAAGTGGCAATACCTTTACATAGAGAATAAAATGTTAATAATAAAAAAAAAAAATCTCATAGAAATTAGTGGTCTTATTTGTGTGGGTGGGTCAGACTCTCCGTGGTGTTGGTAGACCCTGGCATCTAGGCACATGACCCAGACCTCTTGTTGGATGTTCCAGACCTCTTGTTGGATGTTCCATTTTTTCTGGTCTTCAGAGACGGTTTGGCAGAGACATTCATTGACAGTTTAGTTTAACATCTGAAGATGCAGCCATGGAAGGTCTTTCTTCCTTGGCCTCTATACCCACCATTCCTTTGCCCTCTCTTGATTCCCTTGTCATGGGTGATACATGGAAGCTACTGTACCAAGGTTACATTATTTTTCTGAAAATGCAAATTTACTGAATTACTTTGTGTCCATCTCCAGCAATATGTTTAGTAAGAAAAAAATGTTTTTGGTCATATATGTCCTCATTGACCCTTTAATTTTCCATTTTCTAATTTGTCTAATAACCTCTTTTGCATTTTGCATACTTTGAGTTCAGGGGAGTAACTGACCTCATTTACCGCTTGCCGAATTTTCTGTTTTGTATTTTGTTTTCTATTGCCTGACGATGAGCGAATTTCTAAGAAGCCTTCAGAAGTCCCTTTTATTACTTAAAGTTCGCTGACATTTACATGGAGTTAACTGAAAGTTAGTTTCTTGTTATCTACACAGGCTTTTAGTGATTTGTTTTACAAAGGGGTTCATTTCGCAGAGTGGCTAAGTGGTTAGCACTTCCATCTGGCAGCACTACAATCGTTAGTTCAAATCCCAACCACAGCACTGCCTGCATGGAGTTTGCATATTCTCCCTGAGCCTGCATGGGTTTCCTCCCACACCCTGTTGGGTGGGTTAATCGGCTCCTGTATAAATTGGCCCTAGTATGTGTATGCAGGAATTTGAGTTAGGGGCCTTAGATTGTAAGCTCCTTGGGGGCGGGGACTGATGCAAATGCACAATATACAGTATATATAAACTGATGATGCTGTATAAGTACCTGTAATAAATAAATAAAACGGAAGAGTTCAAAAAGTTAAAAAAACGGGAGCCAATCAGTTTCTAACTTCAGCTTGTTCAATTAAGACCAAAAACAAACAAACCTGGAAGCTGATTGGTTTCTTTGCAGAGCTGCACCAGATTTTGCACCAGGGGCGGACTGACAACTCATGGGGCCCCCGGGCAATAGGGGATCATGGGGCCCCTGTGTCCTTTCCCAAACTCAAAAAAGCCTATGAAAAAGGTACCAGGGGCATCCCATGGGGCCCCCTACTGACCCTGGGCCCTCAGGCAGTGCCCGAGTTTCCAAATGGTCAGTCCGCCCCTGTTGCCCAAACTCAAAAAAGCCTATGAAAAAGGTACCAGGGGCATCTCATGGGGCCCCCTACTGACCCTGGGCCCTCAGGCACTGCCCAAGTTTCCAAATGGTCAGTCCGCCCCTGTTTTGCACTCTGCAGTTTTAGTAAATCAACTTTTTAAGAAATGTTAAAAATTCATCTTTTCACCTGAAAGGTCAGGTCCACCCTAATGTGACTGAATGCAGAACCTACAATGAAATATAATCATCTCTTTTGCATTTTGCACACTAACCATAGCCCTACCATTGAAGGAGAAGTCCAGTCAATGCTTTTTTGGCTGTACCTGTCCTATGGATCACAGGAGTGCAGTTCGTTCTGCACCCCCGTGACTCGTTTTCAGCTCAGAGCGTACTGGAGTCTGCTGTTGGCTGATGTCACTTAGCCAGTCCTGTCTGGGGAAAGATTCTGACCACCCCAGAGTCTGGAGCGGCACCTGGCTCAACGAAGTGCTGAGAGCATGGGTGCTCCCTCCCCCTCCTGTCAGTCACCGCTGTCTTCTCAGAGTGGAGAGGAGAACTCAGTGATCAGTGGCCATGTGATCGCTGGGTTCTCATCCTTAGAGCCGGCGGGGGACAGATACTGCATCCACCTAGATAAGTATAAATAAGGGGAAAAAAGCCCTAATTCTCTTTTAAGGCACCCCTGATAATCTAATCCCCATCCCAAAATCCATTTCAGAATTCTATTTCTACCTTTAATAATCATCCTTATTTGAGGATTATGGCTGTATATCTGCAGTATGAGATCATCTAAGGCACAACAGCCTCTGACCACTAATCTCACCAAATTTGGAGTGAGATTTGATGATGTCACTACCGTGCTGCTCACTGTTCTCCTTGCCGGAGAGGAAGCTGTACCTGAGGACCTTCAGTGCAAGGATCTTCCTGCTTCTCCTTCATCCATTCTCTGGATCTGTGCTGCTTCTTCCCCTAGTCCCAATCTCAGAATGCAAATTTGACCAACTCTTCCCATACCACCTAGTGAAAAATTGCTCCAGTTCCAGGACTCCATCGTAGCAGGTACCCATCCTAAATTACTATTTTTCATTATGGTTAATTTTACTATTTGTATTACAAAACTATTTTTGTAAAATTAACTTATATTTATATATTATTTAAATATTTTTTACAAAAAGTAGTCACCATCTTACAAATTGCCTCCTGTCTAAATTAGCTATAGTATGTGTATGTATGAATTTGGGTTAGAGGCCTTAGATTGTTAGTCGGGATCCACCCCACAGTCTGGAGCAGCACCTGCACCAACCAGCCGCTCCCTCTCCCTCCTCTGGAAGCGGAACCTGAGGACCTTCAGTGCAAGGATCTTCCTGCTTCTCCTTCATCCAATCTCTGGATCTGTGCTGCTTCTTCCCTCATTCCCAATCTCAGAATGCAAATTTGGCCAACTCTTCCCATACCATCCAATGGAAACTTGTTCCAGTTCCAGCACCATAGCAGATACCCAGACACAATCACTATTTTTTATTATGGCTAATTTTACTAATTTTATTATTTTTGTAAAATTAAATTATATGTATGTACTAATGAAATATGTTTCTCAAAAGGTAGTCACCATCTTACAAATCTTAAAAATTCAAGCCAAACGTGTCTCTAGCTAGACCATACTGGCATCAGGACTACCAACACCTCTCCAAACATGGAAAGGGACAGAATAAATTGTTGAATGCACACTGTGTGAACCAATTGGTGGCTTGCAGAGGTGGGGGGGATGCCAGTAAACCTTGTATGGCTGCAACATTTGGTGGCTCTGCCACTTCTACCTCCTAATCATGAGAGTGCAAATCTCTAGAAATGAACTTTTCTGTTCCATTTCACAGGGAAAACACCGGAAACATTTCCCTTTTGTTAACTCCGCCGCTTAATCCTGTGTAATGGTGCTGCCCAGTATCATCATAGCCACCATGTGGAACATATCCTCCTTCTCCCCTTTCTTGTCAAAAACCCCTCATGGAATTAAAAATGGGCCAAACTTATAGTTTTTCTTAGGAAGACACTGTGACGTCTTTCTCTGCCTTTTGGTTTGTTTTTGATGCCATAAAATTGTGGTGCTACTGAAGAATCTATACCCACCAAAACCCACCAAACAAAGTCAGCAGGATTAATTTTTTTTAGAAAGATTTGCTCATGTCTCCATTTTTAGGCCTCTTGGTGCAGCCCCGGGCCAAGTTTTACCCATCTGTGAATGAAAGGATAATATTTTTAAGAAGGAGGACTACCTGTGCCTTTAGTTTCTGCTTCTTGGCCCGTAGTTATCGCTTCCAAACCCTGGTGACCCCGGACAAGTTTTACCCAACCAAACACAAAGATTGCAGCTTTCTTTACAGGTTAGAAACTCTGCGATCCAATGAAGTTTTCACTTGGCAACCCTTAGAAGATGCAACTACAAAATGATGGAATCTTAAAAGAAAAACATTGTACTTTGTAAAGTATTTTAGATCATTCTGTCCGCTAGCCAATAAATAAAATTTGACAAAAAAGATTAAAAAGGTTTCAGTGGATTTTATTCACAGTTTACATTTTCATAACTACAACAAATTATAAATAAATACATATTCTCAAGTCACAAAGGTGTTATACATTTATTCTATAGAGACCTTTATTGAGATTTTCTGTTGTTGTTACAAAGCAGCAGACGGTCCTGCAGGACTTCCAACATTTTATATAAGAACAATTCATTAGCCGGTACAAATGTCTTCATGTAAACCTGAGAATATTGTGTAGGTACTCCGTACATGTTCTGCTTTTAATAATTCCTTAGAATGGTGATGGTTTAAATGGATAATTATATCTCTGCTCTATAGTAATACATGTAATCAGACAAATAAAAGGAATAATATGAGGAATCAGACAGAGATTTCCTCTTTTACCCTCGTAGGTCTATCAGACCATCCACTGACCATGAATGCACTTTTTCTGGTTTTCCTTCTGATCTATCTGATGACTCTTATCACAAACCTTCTTATATTTTTCTTGGTCCTCACTGACCACCATCTGCACAACCCAATGTATTTTTTTCTTGCCATCTTGGCATTTCTGGACATGTCCTATTCATCAGTGACCGCACCAAGGATGCTCTATGACTTGGTCACAAAAAGCCGATCAATATCCATTCCTGCCTGCATAGCCCAAGTCTTTTTTTACATTTTCTTTACTTGTTCAGAACTTTTCTTGCTCTCAGCTATGTCCTACGACCGCTACATTGCCATCTGCCGCCCCCTACATTACAAACTAATGATGTCTTGGAGGGTCTGTGCTCATATGGCCTCCATGGTCTGGGTTGTAGGATGTTCTGTCTCTTTGGTTCATACTTTATTTCTGCTCAGGTTGTCCTTCTGCAGAACATCTTCCATCCACAACTTCTTTTGTGACCTTCCACACTTGATCCAGATTACATGTACTGACCCCTTCATAAACATGGTGGTCATATTCTTAGTAGGTGGTACTTTAGCATTAGGAGCCTTTCTTTTGACCTTTCTTCCATATGTCTATATTCTTAGTACCATCCTCAGAATCCGTAGCAAGACTGGAAAGAGGAAAGCATTCTCCACCTGCACCTCACATATTACGGTGGTCTTCATCTTTTATGGCTCCTTAATTTTTATTTACTTTGTTCCATCTTCCACCAATATGTTCAGTTTAAACAAACTATTTACAGTCATATCTGCCCTCATTAACCCATTGCTGAATCCTCTGATCTACAGCCTGAGGAACAAAGATCTCATGGAGGCACTTCTGAGGTCTTATCATCACTTAAATTTAATTCAGGTTTGCTGCTGAAACTAAAATTGTGAATATTGACACTTTTATTTTTCTAGAAAATTTTGAGATGACTAAAGATGTTAGTAATATCTTTCATAAATTGTATAAATGTCAGTTGTTCAAAGTTGTACCCAACCTATTCATGACCAATGGTCACTGTAATCCTGATGCTCTGGCCACATTCTTTTTTTTTTCTGTTTAACTTTTTTTATTAATTTAAAATACATTACATATCAAAAATAGTTATGCAGGGAAACATGACATGACACAGAAAGGAGAAATACAAGAAGGCTCATTCTCAAGAACCCCCAAACTCTTTTTCCTAACAACACTTTTATTTCCCCTTTAAAAAGGAACAGAAATAAGGGAAGATAATTCCTAGTTTTAAAATACTATTTGTTCCACCTAGGTTTATCCAGGAGAGTTCTTAGATCCCCCAGGCCTTTTATATCCTACCTACCCCCCCTCCCCCAATCATCTCTCATCCTCCACCTATGTTTGTGTTTTGTGACTTCTCAATCGTACCTTTTCTCCCTTTCTCCCTTCCTTCCTAAACAATGCTGTGACCAGAGCAATATTTTTTTTTACACACTATGATTGCTTATACTAGTGAATTTCGCTGTTGTAAGCAACCAGTTTTACTTTATTTTATTTACTATTATTTATTACTATTACTTTATTTTATTTACTATTGTTAGCTGTGATTGGACACAGCTAATCACATGGTACAGATGAGTTGTGATTTGCCTGTCTGTACATTGTGATCACTGTGACGAATCACAGAGATCAGCACAATCAGCATGAAGGACTGCTATCCATTGTGTACTACCTTGTGATCACTGTGACCAAGAGATCAGCACAATAGCACACAATGAATGGCACAAATGAACATCATTCATTGTGTACTATTGTCATTTGATCTGCTATGATTGCTTACAGCAATCACATGGTACCAGCAGCAGCTGGTACACTGATTGGTCATCTGCTGTGTCTGGTGGTAAAAGCGGGTGACAGATCATGCCACAGTGTGGCCCATGGGGTGAGCACAAGGCATGTTCTGTGAAGGATGTCATATGACATTCACCCATAACATAATGTGTACTGCCGGCATTTGTCTTTAGTCCGGGCAAGAACAGGATATACAGTATATATATATATATATATATATATATTTTTTAAAGGATACTTAGTACGTAAATTAAATGTCCATTATAAATGTTAATCTTTGCAATGCTAGTAGTGGTTACTCTTGTTGCTGCAAGCGCAGATCAACTGCCACCTTCCACACGGAATCATGGCTATGGTACTCATCCTTGGGATGGCAGAATATAGGCAAAAATTTAGCTTCTCCTCCCCCACGCTAGTGATTGGGCATTGAAAGAGCAGCAATATGCTGAGGTAATCTGTGTGCTTTCCCATCCATATGGGGAGAGATATCTGGGTCCCTTATATTTTTAATGGGGTTTTCATATTTTAAGAAGCTGCCTACCGTCAGATCCCACAAACCCCAGTAGTGGGAAAGGCACCTTTGCCCTTAACAACATAGGAACAAGGAGCTTTGTCAGGGGTGTCCCTTTGGCAAGGTACCCCTCATGTTAATATTATTATTATTATACAGGATTTATGGCACCAACAGTTTGCTCAGCGCTTTACAATATAACGGGAGACAATACAGCAACAATACAGTTCAATACAAGAGGGATAGGAGGGCCCTGATCCTTGGAGCTTACAATCTAGGAGGGAGGGGCTAGTGGTACAAAAGGAAGTAACTGTGGGGGATGGACTGGTTGGAAGAGTAGAGGATTCCATTATTAGCTGAGGGCAGGATAGGCTTCCCTGAAGAGATCGGTTTTCAGAAATCGCCTAAAAGTGAGCAGAGTAGGCGATAGTCTGATAAATTGTGGTAGAGAGTTCCAGAGGATGGGGGAAGCTCTGGAGAAGTCCTGGAGATGAGCATGGGGGGTGGAGACAGGGGAGCTAGAGAGCAGGAGGTTTTGCGAGGAGCGGAGAGTACAGTTTGGGTGATATTTGGAGACAAGATCGGTGATGTAATTTGGGGCGGAGTTATCAATGGTTTTGTTAATTTTGTTATAAATATGTTATTGTTAATGTTTTGAATTTTATCCGTTGGGCAGCGGGAAGCCAGTGGAGGGATTGGCAGAGAGGGGTGGAGGACACTGAATGAGGCCAGTGGAGGGATTGGCAGAGAGGGGTGAAGGACACTGAATGGAGGTCAGTGGAGGGATTGGCAGAGAGGGGTAGAGGAGACTGAGTGGAGGCCAGTGGAGGGATTGGCAGAGAGGGATGGAGGACACTGAATGGAGGCCAGTGGAGGGATTGGCAGAGAGGGGTGGCAGATACAGAACGGTTAGTAAGGTGGATGATTCTGGCAGCAGCATTCATGATAGAATGAAGTGGGGATAGCCTGCAATGAGGTCGGCCAATGAGGAGGGAGTTGCAGTAGTCGTGGTGAGAGAAAACAAGGGAGTGAAGAAGTTGTTTAGTGGTTTCCAAGGTTAGAAACGGGCGTATCTTGGAGATGTTGCGGTGGTGAAGTCTACAAGATTTGGACAGTGATTGGATTTAGGGCTGAAAGGACAGATAGGAGTCTAGGGTTACACCGAGTACCGTGGCATGAGGGGAGGGACTGATGGTTGTGTTATTGATCTTGATGGAGAAGTCGGGAGGGGGCATGGGCTGGAGGGAATACAAGAGCTCAGTTTTGGAAAGATTGAGTTTGAGGAAGTGGAGTGACATCCATGCCGATATGTCACTTAGTAGGCTAGTAATGCGAGAGGAGACTGAAGGGGTGAGGTGAGGGGTAGAAAGATAGATTTGTGTGCCATCAGCATAGAGATGGTACTTAAAGCCATGGGAGTTTATCAAGTGACCAAGGTAGGAGGTGTAGATGGAGAAGAGAAGGGGCCCAAGGACAGAACCTTGAGGAACCCCTACAGAAAGAGGGAGCGAAGAGGATGAGGCAACATTATACTGTAGGTAATGCTGAAGGAGCTCTGCGATAGGTAGGAGGAGAACCAGGAGAGAGCAGAGTCTCTGAGACCAGGAGAGTGGAGTTTTTTGAGGAGGAGGGGATGGTCAACCGTATCAAAAGCAGCAGAGAGGTCAAGTAGTAAGAGTATGTAGTAGCGGCCATTGGTTGGGATTAGTACGGAGTAGTGTCCATTGGTTGGGATGAGTACGGAGTAGTGGCCATTGGTTGGGATGAGTATGGAGTAGTGACCATTGGTTGGGATGAGTATGGAGTAGTGGCCATTGGTTGGGATGAGTACGGAGTAGTGGTCATTGCTTGGGATGAGTAGAGAGTAGTGGCCATTGGTTGGGATGAGTACGGAGTAGTGGCCATTGGTTGGGAGGAGTACGGAGTAGTGACCATTGGTTTTAGCTGTTAGTAGATCATTAGAGAGCTTTAGTAGGGCAGTGTCAGTGGAGTGGAGTGAGCGAAAGCCAGACTGTAAAGGGTCAAGAAGGTTGTTGTCGGTGAGATGGGAACTCAGGAGATTGTAGACTAAGCGTTCTAGGAGTTTAGAGGTAAATGGCAGCAGGGAGATGGGTCTTAAGTTGTTCAGGTTGGTGGAGTCCAGGGAGGGCTTTTTAAGTATGGGAGTGATGTGCGCATGCTTTAGAGGGAATGGGGAAGGCACCAGTAGAGAGGGAGAGATTGAAGATGTGAGTGAGGGAGCGTAGGATGGAGGAGGAGGGTGACTGTAGTGACAGGATCCAGGGGGCAGGTAGTGAGAAAGGCTTCTGAGAAAACCTTAGTGACCTCTTCGGTAGTAGCGAGGTCAAAAGAGGAAAGTGTTGAGGGAGGTTTAGTATAAGGTATGCTAAGTGGGATGGATGTCTGTGCAGTGGCGATGCCCCTACGAATTGTTGAGGGCATAGGGCCTGGCATAGTTCAGAGGTCTGCCTTGAACTTTTTTCTTCCTTTTCCTGGCCTTCCATGCTGCATACATAAATGTCTAGTATAGATTTGGGGGGATTCCATGCTTTTTTGTTTTTTGGTTGGGGTTCCCTATTAAAATTCATACCAAATCAAAATTAATTTGTATGGTTTTTTGGGGACAACCCATTACTTTTTTCCACAAATCTCCACCCTTTATCCAAACAGGAATGAGACATTGGTTGCTAGAACGCTGGTGACCGCCGGATCCGACAACCAACCTGAGCAGGAATCTGTCTCATTTAGCAGCGGTAACACTAATATAAAGGAGACACCTTCCTACTGCTGAATGTTTTACTTCCCGCTGCAGTTGGGGGTTTGGCCCAACTGAACACCCATTTAGTCTGGCAGTTCACCAAACCTCAGACAATCAAAATTCTGTTCAAACAAGGGCTTGGACTGAACCAGCAACTTCTCCCTACATATAACAGAACAAACTGTCCTCCTGGATTGTGAAGATTTTCTATCTGAAATTTTTAGTAGCTGGGCGAATTTCCACCAGTTTGGACCATAGATATTTTGCTTATAACTGGCAATACATTTACATAGAGAATGAAATGGTAATAATTTGAAAACAAATCTCATAGAAATTCCTGGTCTTATATGTGTGGGTGGGTCAGACTCTCCGTGGTGTTGGTAGACCCTGGCATCCAGGCACATGTCCCAGACCTCTTGTTTGATGTTCCAGGTCTCTGGTCTTCAGAGACAGTTTGGCAGAGACTTATATTGACAGTTTAGTTTAACGTCTGAAGATGCAGCCATGGAAGGTCTTTCTTCCTTGGCCTCTATACAGTGGTGTATTTAGGTTTTGTGCTGCCCTAGGCAAATATTTTAAGAAGCTACCTACCCTCAGATCACAAAACCCCCAGTTGTGGGAAAGGCACCTTTGCTCTTAACAGCATAGGAACAAGGTGCTTTGCCAGGGGTGTCCCTTTGGCAAGGTACCCCTTATGTTGAGGGCATAGGGCCTTGCACAGTTCAGAGTTCTGCCTTGAACTTTTCTCCTCCTTTTCCTGGCCTTCCATGCTGCATACTCAAATGTCTAGTATAGAGTTGGGGGGATTCCATGCTTTTTTGTTTTTTGCATGGGGTTTCCTATTAAAATTCATGCCAAATCTAAAAGAATTGGTATGGTTTTTGGGGACAACCCATTACTTTTTTCCACAAATCTCCACCCTTTGTCTGAACAGGAATGAGACATTGGTTGCTAGAATGCTGGTGACTGCCGGCTCCAACAACCAACCTGAGCAGGAATCTGTCTCATTTAGCAGCGGTATCACTAATATAAAGGAGACACCTTCCTACTGCTAAATGTTTTACTTCCCGCTACAGTTGGGGGTTTGGCCCAACTGAACACCCATTTAGTCTGGCAGTTCACCAAACCTCAGCAATCAAAGTTCTGTTCGAACATGGGCTTGGACTGAACCAGCAACTCATCCCTACATATAAAAGAACAGACTGTCCTCCTGAATTGTGAAGTTTTTCTATCTGAAATTTTTTGTAGCTGGGCGAATTTCCACCGATTTGTGATCATAGATGTTTCCTTTTAACTGGCAATAAATGGCAACATAGAGAATAAATTGTTAATAATTTAAAAAAAAAATCTCATAGAGATTCCTGGTCTTATTTCTGTGGGTGGGTCAGACTCTCCGTGGTGTTGGTAGACCCTGGCATCCAGGCACATGTCCCAGACCTCTTGTTGGATGTTCCAGGTCTCTGGTCTTCAGAGACAGTTTGGCAGAGACATTCATTGACAGTTTGGTTTAAAATTTGAAGATGCAGCCATGGAAGGTCCTTCTTCCTTGGCCTCTATACCCACCATTCCTTTGCCCTCTCTTGATTCCCTTGTCATGGGTGATACACGGAAGCTACTGTACCAAGGTTACATTCTTTTTCTGAAAATGCAAATTTACTGAATTACTTTGTGTCCATCTCCAGCAATATGTTTAGTAAGAAAAAAATGTTTTTGGTCATATATGTCCTCATTTACCCTTTAATTTTCCATTTTCTAATTTGTCTAATAACCTCTTTTGCATTTTCATACTTTGAGTTCAGGGGAGTAACTGACCTCATTTATCGCTTGCCGAATTTTATATTTTGTATTTTTTCTATTGCCTGACGATTAGCGAATTTCAAAGAAGCCTTCAGAAGTTCCTTTTATTACTTAAAGTTACCAAAAAGTTACATGGGGTTAACTGAAAGTTAAATATTTGTTATCTATACAGGCTTTTAGTGATTTGTTTTACAAAGAGGTTCATTTAGCAGAGTGGCTAAGTGGTTAGAACTTACGTCTAGCAGCACTACAATCGTTGGTTCAAATCCCAACCACAGCACTACCTGCACAGAGTTTGCATGTTCTCCCTGAGCCTGCATGGGTTTCCTCCCACACTCCAAAGACATGCTGGTGGGTTAATTGGCTCCTATCTAAATTGGCCCTAGTATGTGTATGTATGAATGTGAGTTAGGGACCTTAGATTGTAAATCGGGATCCAACCCAGAGTCTGGCTCAACGAAGTGCTGAGAGCATGAGCCAGCTGCTCCCTCTCCCTCCTCCGGAAGCTGAACCTGAGGACCTTCAGTGCAAGGATCTTCCTGCTTCTCCTTCATACATTCTCTGGATCTGTGCTGCTTCTTCCATCATTCCCAATCTCAGAATGCAAATTTGGCCAACTCTTCCCATACCATCCAGTGGAAACTTGCTCTAGTTCCAGCACCATAGCAGATGCCCAGACACAATCACTATTTTTTATTATGGATAATTTTACTGATTTTATTATTTTTGTAAAATTAAATTATATTTATGTACTATTGAAACATGTTTCTCAAAAGGTAGTCACCACCTTACAAATCTTAAAAATTCAAGCCAAACGTGTCTCTAGCTAGACCATACTGGCATTGGCAGGGCATTGAGGACTACCAACACCTCTTCAAACAAACATGGAAAGGGACAGAATAAATTGTTGAATGCACACTGCATGAACCTTTTGGTGGCTTGCAGAGGTGGGGGGATGCCAGTAAACCTTGTATGGCTGCAACATTTGGTGGCTCTGCCACTTCTACCTCCTAATTACGAGAGTGCAAATCTCTAGAAATGAACTTTTCTGCTCCATTTCACAGGGAAAACACCGGAAACATTTCCCTTTTGTTAACTCCACTGCTTAATCCTGTGTAATGGTGCTGCCCAGTATCATCATAGCCACCATCTGGAACATATCCTCCTTCTCCCCTTTCTTGTCAAAAAAGCCCTCATGGAATTAAGAAAAGGGCCAAACTTATAGTTTTTCTTAGGAAGACACTGTGAGGTATTTTTCTGCCTTTTGGCTTGTTTTTGCTGCCATAAAATTGTGGTGCTACTGAAGAATCTATACCCACCAAAACCCACCAAAAACGTCTGCAGGATCCATTTTTTTAGAAAGATTACCGACTTTTTGCTCATGTCTCCATTTTTAGGCCTCTTGGTGCAGCCCCGGGCCAATTTTTACCCATCTATGTATGAAAGGATAATATTTTTAAGAAGGAGGACTACCTGTGCCTTTAGTTTCTGATTTTTGGCCCGTAGTTATCGCTTCCAAACCCTGGTGACCCCGGACAAGTTTTACCCAACCAAACACAAAGATTGCAGCTTTCTTTACAGATTAGAAACTCTGCGATCCAATGAAGTTTTCACTTGACAACCCTTAGAAGATGCAACTACAAAATGATGGAATCTTAAAAGAAAAACATTGAACTTTGTAAAGTATTTTAGATCATTCTGTCCACTAGCCAATAAACAAAATAGTTGGCAAAAAAGATTAAAAATGGTTTCAGTGGATTTTATTCACAGTTTACATTTTCATAACTACAACAAATTATAAATAAATACATATTCCCAAGTCACAAAGGTGTTATACATTTATTCTACAGAGACCTTTATTGAGATTTTCTGTTGTTGTTACAAAGCAGCAGACGGTCCTGCGGGACTTCCAGCATTTTATATAAGAACAAATCATTAGCCGGTACAAATGTCTTCATGTAAACCTGAGAATATTGTGTAGGTACTCCGTACATGTTCTCCTTTTAATAATTCTTCAGAATGGTGATAGCTTAAACATATAAATATATCTCTGCTCTATAGTAATACATCTAAACAGACAAAAAAAATGAATAATATGAGGAATCAGACAGAGATTACGTCTCTTACCCTCGTAGGTCTATCAGACCATCCACTGACCATGAATGCACTTTTTGGGCTTTTCCTTCTGATCTATCTGATGACTCTTATCACAAACCTTCTTATATTTTTCTTGGTCCTCACTGACTCCCATCTGCACAACCCAATGTATTTTTTTCTTGCCAACTTGGCATTTCTGGACATGTCCTATTCATCAGTGACCGCACCAAGAATGCTCTATGATTTGGTCACAAAAAGACGATCAATATCCATTCCTGCCTGTACAGCCCAAGTCTTTTTCCATGTCTGCTTTGCTGGCTCAGGACTTTTCTTGCTCTCGGCTATGTCCTACGACCGCTACATTGCCATCTGCCACCCCCTACATTACAAACTAATGATGTCTTGGAGGGTCTGTGCTCGTATGGCCTCCATGGTCTGGGTTGCAGGATGTTCTGTCTCTTTGGTTTATACTTTACTTTTGCTCAGGTTGTCCTTCTGCAGAACATCTTCCATCCACAACTTCTTTTGTGACCTTCTGCACTTGATCCAAATTACATGTACTGACCCCTTCATAAACATGGTGGTCATATTCTTAGCAGGAGCTACTTTTGGATTAGGAGCCTTCCTTTTGACCTTTCTTCCATATGTCTATATTCTTAGTACCATCCTCAGAATCCGTAGCAAGACTGGAAAGAGGAAAGCATTCTCCACCTGCACCTCACACCTCACCGTGGTCTCCATCTTTTATGGCTCTTTAATTTTTATTTACTTGGTTCCATCTTCCAGCAATATGTTAATTTTAAACAAACTATTTACAGTCATATCTGCCCTCATTAACCCATTGCTGAATCCTCTGATCTACAGCCTGAGGAACAAAGATCTCATGGAGGCACTTCTGAGGTCTTATCATCACTTAAAATTAATTCAGGTTTGCTGCTGAAACTAAAATTGTGAATATTGACACTTTTATTATTC
Organism: Staurois parvus; assembly: GCF_062004578.1. Lineage (NCBI taxonomy): Eukaryota > Metazoa > Chordata > Amphibia > Anura > Ranidae > Staurois > Staurois parvus. Next base: position 106,178 of record NW_028319713.1, on the reverse strand, counting down.
TAAGAGATTTTTAGATGACTATTGATTTTAGTAATGTCTCTTATAAATGGTAAAAATGTAAGTTGTTCATAGTTGTACCCAACATATTCATGACCAATGGTCTTTGCAATCTTGATGCCCTGGCCACATAGTTACATAGTTACATAGTAAGTCTGGATGAAAAAAGACAAAAGTCCATCCAGTTCAACCATTAAAAAAAAAAGTTACAATCCTACACCCACAGTTGATCCAGAGGAAGGCAAAAACACCCAGCAAAGCACGATCCAATTTGCTCCTGCAGGGGAAAAAAAAAATTCCTTCCTGATCCCCAGAGAGGCAATCGGATATTCCCTGGATCAACTTTCCCTATAAATATTATATCCAGTTATATTTTGTGTATCCAAGAAAGAATCCAGGACTTTCCTACAGCAATCCACTGAGCTGGCCACAACCAACTCTTGAGGGAGTCTATTCCACATTTTCACAGCTCTCACTGCGAAGAAACCTATCTGTGTTTGAAGTGCCCCTTGTCCTCTGTGATGACCTCAGGGTGAATAGCTCTACACCGAGTTCACTATATGAACCACTGATGTATTTATACATGGAGATTATATCCCCCCTTATGTATTATACATGGAGATCATATCCCCCCTTATGTATTATACATGGAGAGCATACCCCCCTTATGTATTATACATGGAGATCATATCCCCCCCTTATGTATTATACATGGAGATCATATCCCCCTTATGTATTATACATGGAGATCATATCCCCCCTTATGTATTATACATGGAGATCATATCCCCCCCTTATGTATTATACATGGAGATCATATCCCCCTTTATGTATTATACATGTAGATTATATCCCCCCTTATGTATTATACATGGTGATCATATCCCCCCTTATGTATTATACATGGTGATCATATCCCCCCTTATGTATTATACATGGAGATCATATCCCCCCTTATGTATTATACATGGAGATCATATCCCCCCTTATGTATTATACAGGGAGATCATATCCCCCCTTATGTATTTATACATGGAGATTATATCCCCCCTTATGTATTATACATGGAGATCATATCCCCCCTTATGTATTATACAGGGAGATCATATCCCCCCTTATGTATTATACATGGAGATCATATCCCCCCTTATGTATTATACATGGAGATCATATCCCCCCCTTATGTATTATACATGGAGATCATATCCCCCCCTTATGTATTATACATGGAGATCATATCCCCCCTTATGTATTATACATGGAGATTATATCCCCCCTTATGTATTATACATGGAGATCATATCCCCCCCCTTATGTATTATACATGGTGATCATATCCCCCCTTATGTATTATACATGGAGATCATATCCCCCCCCTTATGTATTATACATGGTGATCATATCCCCCCTTATGTATTATACATGGAGATCATATCCCCCCTTATGTATTATACATGGAGATCATATCCCCCCTTATGTATTATACATGGAGATCATATCCCCCCCCCTTATGAATTATACATGGAGATCATATCCCCCCTTATGTATTATACATGGAGCTCATATCCCCCCTTATGTATTATACATGGAGATCATATCCCCCCCTTATGTATTATACATGGAGATCATATCCCCCCTTATGTATTATACATGGAGATCATATCCCCCCTTATGTATTATACATGGAGATTATATCCCCCTTATGTATTATATATGGAGATCATATCCCCCCTTATGTATTATACATGGAGATCATATCCCTCCCTTATGTATTATACATGGAGATCATATCCCCCCCCCCCTTATGAATTATACATGGAGATCATATCCCCCCTTATGTATTATACATGGTGATCATATCCCCCCTTATGTATTATACATGGAGATCATACCCCCCTTATGTATTATACATGGTGATCATACCCCCCCTTATGTATTATACATGGAGATCATATCCCCCCCTTATGTATTATACATGGAGATCATATCCCCCCTTATGTATTATACATGGAGATCATATCCCCCCTTATGTATTATACATGGAGATCATATCCCCCTTAATCTCCTCTTCTCAGTAGAGAATACATTCAGTTCCTCTAATCTTTCCTCATAGCTGATCTCCTCCATGCCTCGTATCAATTTAGTTGCCCTTCTCTGTACTTCCTCCAGTTCCCCAATGTTCTTTTTGTAAATTGCAGCCCAAAACTGAACTGCATATTCCAGATGAGGTATTACTTACTAATGATTTGTACCCGGGGGGGGGGGGGGGGGTGATATCTCTCTCTCTGGAGTCTATACCTCTTTTAATACAAGAGAAGATTTTGCTCGCTTTAGAACCCGCAGCTTGGCATTGCTGCCATTACTAAGCTTGTGATCTACCAGAACCCCCAGATCCTTCTCCACCATTGTCCCCCCAGTTGTACCCCCCCCCTAGTATGTATGATGCATGCATATTCTTAGCCCCCCAAGTGCAGAACCTTACATTTATCACCATTAACCCTTACTGGCCCCATAGTCCCCCCAATTACACAGAGCATTGAGGTCGGCTTGTAAGTTGGAGACATCCTGGAAGGACGTTATTCCCGGCACAGCTTGGTGTCATCTGCAAAGACTGGAATGGGATTTATAATCTCAGACCCCATATGGTTTATAAATATATTAAAAAGTAAGGGTCCCAACACTGAACCCTGGGGTACCCCACTAATAATACTGACCCTTGGGGTACCCCACTAATAACACTGAACCTTGGGGTACCCCACTAATAACACTGAAACTTGGGGTACCCCACTACCAACACTGAACCTTTGGGTACCCCACTAATAACACTGAACCTTGGGGTACCCTACTAATAACACTGAACCTTGGGGTACCCCACTAATAACACTGAACCTTGGGGTACACCACTGACACCCCTAGACCATTCAGAGTATGAATCATTAACCACTACTCTCTGAATACAATCTTTTAGCCAGTTTTCCACCCATTTAAATTTGGATTTTTCCAGCCTGTAGATTTTACCTTACACATCAGCCGTGTGTGGGGAACTGTGTCAAATGCTTTTGCAAAATCCAAGAATACCACGTCCACCACCACCCCTCTGTCCAAGTATACCACGTCTACCGCCACCCCTCTGTCCAAGTATACCACGTCCACCGCCACCCCTCTGTCCAAGTATACCACGTCAACCGCCACCCCTCTGTCCAAGTATACCACGTCCACCGCCACCCCTCTGTCCAAGTATACCACGTCAACCGCCACCCCTCTGTCCAAGTATACCACGTCCACCGCCACCCCTGTGTCCAAGTATATCACCCCCACCCCTCTGTCCAAGTATACCACATCCACAGCAACCCCTCTGCCCAAGTATACCATGTCCACCACCACCCCTCTGCCCAAGTATACCACATCCACCACCACCCCTTTGTCCAAGTATACCACGTCCACCACCACCCCTTTGTCCAAGTATACCACATCCACCGCCACCCCTCTGTCCAAGTATACCACATCCACCGCCACCCCTCTGTCCAAGTATACCACGTCCACCGCCACCCCTCTGTCCAAGTATACCACGTCAACCGCCACCCCTCTGTCTAAGTATACCACGTCCACCGCCACCCCTCTGTCCAAGTATATCACCCCCACCCCTCTGTCCAAGTATACCACATCCACAGCAACCCCTCTGCCCAAGTATACCATGTCCACCACCACCCCTGTGCCCAAGTATACCACGTCCACTGCAACCCCTCTGCCCAAGTATACCATGTCCACCACCACCCCTCTGTCCAAATATACCATGTCCACCGCCACCCCTCTGTCCAAGTATATCACCGCCACCCCTCTGTCCAAGTATACCATGTCCACCGTCACCCCTCTGTCCAAGTATATCACCGCCACCCCTCTGTCCAAGTATATCACCGCCACCCCTCTGTCCAAGTATACCATGTCCACCGCCACCCCTCTGTCCAAGTATACCACGTCCACCGCCACCCCTCTGTCCAAGTATACGATGTCCACCGTCACCCCTCTGTCCAAGTATACCATGTCCACCACCACCCCTCTGTCCAAATATACCACATCCACAGCCACCCCTCTGTCCAAGTATACCATGTCCACCGTCACCCCTCTGTCCAAATATACCATGTCCACCGCCACCCCTCTGTCCAAGTATATCACCGCCACCCCTCTGTCGAAGTATACCACGTCCACCGCCACCCCTCTGTCCAAGTATACCATGTTCACCGCCACCCCTCTGTCCAAGTATACCACATCCACCGCCACCCCTCTGTCCAAGTATTCCACATCCACTGCCACCTGTATGTCCAAGGTTTTGCTCACCTCCTCATAAAAAGAAATCAGATTTGTGTGACAACTTCTGTCTTTCATGAATCCATGCTGTCTGTTGGTTACAATATTTGTTTCCAGCAAGAACTCCTCTCTGTGGTCTTTTATTAAACTCTCCAGTATCTTCCCAACTATAGAAGTTACACTAACAGGTCTATAATTACTTGGGAAAGATTTTGACCCCTTTATAAATATTGGCCCCACATTGGCCTTACACCAATCCAGTGGTACTATGCCAGTCATTAAAGAGTCCCTAAAAATGAGAAACAATGGCTGTGAGATGACAGAGCTGAATTCTTTAAGGCCCCGTGGGTGTCTGCCATCCGGTCCAGGGGCTTTATTCACCTTTATTCTGTCTAAATATTTCTGGATCATATCAATTGTGAGCCAATGTGGATCATCTGGGGGTGTCAGTACCACGCCCCATTATGGACAAGAGCCCCCCCATGCTCCTTTGTATACACAGATCTGAAGAAGGGATTTCATACATTGTCCTTCTCTTTGTCCCCCCCCTCTAGATGGTTCTGTAAAGGGCCTACATGCTGGGACCGGACCTTTCTACTATTCATATATTGGACGAATATTTGGGGTTGGTCCTGATATCTTTTGCAACCTGTCATTCGTTTTCAATTTTTGTGCCTTTATTTCCTTTTTGCATATTCTGTTCTATTCTTTGTAATGTGTAAACGATGATCGCGTTCCTTCATGTTTATATTTAATAAAAGCTCTTTTCTTATTATCTATCGCTTTTGTCACTTTGGCAGGAAGACACAGAGGTTGGATTTGTAGCCTTTTATACTTGGTGCTCATGGGAATATATTTTGCAGTGTGGTCACATACAGTCTTTGTAAAGAACTCCCATTTCTGTGTTGTATTCATTGATGTCAATATTCCCTCCCAGTCTAAGTCTTGGAGAGCGTCTCTCAGCCTTGGAAAATTAGCTCTCTTAAAATTGAGTGTTTTTATTTTTCCCGTATGTGCTCGCTGTTTACAGCTAACAATAAATGAAATCATGTTATGGTCACGGCTACCTAGATGTTCTTTTATATGGACATTCGTAATAAGCTCTGCATGGTTGGAGATGACCAGGTCCAGCAGAGCATCATTCCTAGTTGGGGCTTCTATGAACTGGACCATAAAATTGTCCTGTAGTAGGTTTAAACATTTTTGCCCCTTAACTGTTCCTGCAGTACCATTACTCCAGTCAGTTTCCGCGTAGTTACCATCCCCCATTATCCCCTGTCCCAGCCCTTGCAGCCCTTTCCATATGTGCGAGGAGCTGAGTGTCCACCTCATTAACCCTGGGAGGCTTATAACAAACTCCAATGATGACCTTTGTAGTACGCCCCCCATGTGCAGTTCCACCCATAATACTTCAGCCTCATCACACTCTCCATCAAATAGGTCCTCTTTCACACTCGCTCTGAGATGACTTCTCACATAGAGACAGACACCACCACCTTTCCTATTTCCCCCGTCTCTCCGAAAGAGAACCTAGCCAGCAATATGAATGGTCCAGTCATGTGAAGAATGAAGCCAAGATTCAGCAATACCAATTCAATCCTAGTTTTTTTTTTTTTTTTTTTTTTTTTTTGTGCTTAACTTCTTTTTTTAGCCATTACTATATCAAAAATAGTTATACAGGGAAACATTAAATAAACACTTGACATGACTCAGGACGGAGGACATACAAGAAGGTGCATTCCCAAGAACCCCCAAACTCTTTTTCCTAAGAACATGTTTCATTCCCCTTTAAAAAGGAACAGAAAGAAGGGAAGATAACTCCTAGTTGTAAAATACTATTTGGTCCACCTAGGTTTATCCAGGAGAGACCTTCGATGCACCAGGCCTGTTATATCCTACCTACCCCCCCCCCCCCCCCGCCAATCATCTCTGATCCTCCACCTACGTTTGTGTTTTGTGACTTTACAAAATAATCACAATTGTGACTTTTTTAACTTCATGATAACTCTTTGACTAATTTTCCTACCAAAATATTTTTTACATGTTTTATAAACATATAAGGCTTTTACCTGGCATACGGTTTCATAAAAACTCAGCTCAGATAATTTGTACAAATTGAGAAATGTACAATAGTATGGTGACCGCCGACTCCAACAACCAGCCTGAGCAGGAATCTGTCTCATTTAGCAGCGGTATCACTAATATAAAGGAGACACCTTCCTACTGCTAAATGTTTTACTTCCCGCTGCAGTTGGGGGTTTGGCCCAACTGAACACCCATTTAGTCTGGCAGTTCACAAAACCTTCAGACAATCAAAATTCGGTTTGAACATTTGGACTGAACCAGAAACTTCTCCCTACATATAACAGAACAGACTGGCCTCCTGGATTGTGAAGTTTTTCTATCTGAAATTTTTAGTAGCTGGGCGAATTTCCACCGATTTGTGACCATAGATGTTTTCCTTTAAAATGGCTATAAATGGCAACATAGAGAATAAATTGTTAATAATTTGAAAAAAAAAAAATCTCATAGAGATTCCTGGTCTTATTTGTGTGGGCGGGTCAGACTCTCCGTGGTGTTGGTAGACCCTGGCATCCAGGCACATGCCCCAGACCTCTTGTTGGATGTTCCAGATCTCTGGTCTTCAGAGACGGTTTGGCAGAGACATTCATTGACAGTTTAGTTTAACGTTTGAAGATGCAGCCATGGAAGGTCCTTCTTCCTTGGCCTCTATACCCACCATTCCTTTGCCCTCTCTTGATTCCCTTGTCATGGGTGACACATGGAAGCTACTGTACCAAGATTTTATTATTTTTCTGAAAATGCAAATTTACTGAATTCCTTTGTGTCCATCTCCAGCAATATGTTTAGTAAGAAAAAAATGTTTTTGGTCATATATGTCCTCATTTACCCTTTAATTTTCCATTTTCTAATTTGTCTAATAACCTCTTTTGCATTTTGCATAATTTCATCTATAAATGAAAGGATGGTGTTCTTAAGAAAGAGGACTACCTGTGCCTTTAGTTTCTGCTTCTTGGCCCGTAGTTATCGCTTCCAAACCCTGGTGACCCCGGACAAGTTTTACCCAACCAAACACAAAGATTGCAGCTTTCTTTACAGATTAGAAACTCTGAGATCCAATGAAGTTTTCACTTGACAACCCTTAGAAGATGCAACTACAAAATAATGGAATCTTCCAAGAAAAACATTGTACTTTGTAAAGTATTTTAGATCATTCTGTCCACTAGCCCAAAAATAAAATAGTTGACAAAAAAGATTAAAACGGTTTCAGTGGATTTTATTCACAGTTTTCATTTTCATAACTACAACAAATTATAAAAAATAAATAAATATTCTCAAGTCACAAAGGTGTTATATATTTATTCTATAGAGACCTTTCTAGAGATTTTCTGTTGTGTTGTTACAAAGCAGCAGACGGTCCTGCGGGACTTCCAACATTTTATATAAGAACAAATCATTAGCCGGTACAAATGTCTTCATGTAAACCTGAGAATATTGTGTAGGTACTCCGTACATGTTCTCCTTTTATTCATTCCTCAGAATGGTGATGCTTTAAATGAATAATTATATCTCTGCTCTATAGTAATACATGTAAACAGACAAAACAAATGAATATTATGAGGAATCAGACAGAGATTTCCTCTTTTACCCTCGTAGGTCTATCAGACCATCCACTGACCATGAATGCACTTTTTGGGCTTTTCCTTCTGATCTATCTGATGACTCTTATCACAAACCTTCTTATATTTTTCTTGGTCCTCACTGACCACCATCTGCACAACCCAATGTATTTTTTTCTTGCCAACTTGGCGTATCTGGACATGTCCTATTCATCAGTGACCGCACCAAGGATGCTCTATGACTTGGTCACAAAAAGTCGATCAATATCCATTCCTGCCTGTATAGCCCAAGTCTTTTTCTATCTCTGCTTTGCTTCCTCAGAATCGTTCTTACTCTCGGCTATGTCCTACGACCGCTACATTGCCATCTGCCGCCCCCTACATTACAAACTAATGATGTCTTGGAGGGTCTGTGCTCATATGGCCTCCATGGTCTGGGCTACAGGATGTTCTGTCTCTTTGGTTCATACTTTACTTTTGCTCAGGTTATCCTTCTGCAGAACATCTTCCATCCACAACTTCTTTTGTGACCTTCCACGCTTATATCAGATTACATGTACTGACCCCTTCATAAACATGGCGGTCATATTCTTATCATGTGCTACTTTTGGATTAGTAGCCTTTCTTTTGACCTTTCTTCCATATGTCTATATTTTCAATACCATCCTTAGAATCCGTAGCAAGACTGGAAAGAGGAAAGCATTCTCCACCTGCACCTCACACCTCACCGTGGTCTCCATCTTTTATGGCTCCTTAATTTTTATTTACTTGGTTCCATCTTCCAGCAATATGGTCATTTTAAACAAACTATTTACAGTCATATCTGCCCTCATTAACCCATTGCTGAATCCTCTGATCTACAGCCTGAGGAACAAAGATCTCATGGAGGCACTTAGGAGGTCTTATTATCACCTAAAATCAATTCAGGTTTGCTGCTGAAACTAAAATTGTGAATATTGACACTTTTATTTTTCTAGGAAATTTTTAGATGACTAAAGATGTTAGTAATATCTTTCATAAATTGTATAAATGTCAGTTGTTCATAGTTGTACCCAACCTATTCATGACCAATGGTCATTGTAATCTTGATGCCCTGGACACATTCTTTTCTTTTCTTTTTTGGTTTTAACTTCTTTTTTTTATTAATTCTTTATTTCTAACGACACTTTAAAAAGGAACAGAAAGAAAGAAACATAACTCCTAGTTTTAAAATACTATTTGGTCCACCTAGGTTTATCCAGGAGAGTTCTTAGATCCACCATCCACCAGTCCTTTTATATCCTACCCCACCCCCCCATAATCATCTCTCATCCTCGACCTATGTTCATGTTTTGTGAATTTACAAAGAAATCTCAATCGTGCCTTTTTTTCCCTTTCTCCCTTTCTTCTTAAACAATACTGTGACCAGAGCAATATTTTTTTGCAGACTATCATTGCTTATACTACTGAATTTCACTGTTATAAGCAACCAGTTTTACCGAATGAAATGGATTTGTTCAGTATTTACTATTGTTGTTAGCTGTGATTGGTCACAGCTAGTCAGATGGTACAGATGGGTTGTGGTTTGCCCCATCTGTACCTTGTGATCACTGTGACAGATCAGCACAATCAGAATGAATGAACGCTATCCATTGTGTACTACCTTGTGATCACTGTGACCAATAGATCAGCACAACAGCACACAATGGATGGCATGAATGAACACCATTCATTGTGTACTATTGTCATGTGATCTGCTATGATTACTAACAGCAATCACATGGTGCCAGCCGCAGCTGGTACACTGATTGGTCATCTGCTATGTCTGGTGGAAACAGCGGGTGACAGATCACGCCGCAGTGTGGCCCATGGGTCGAGCACAAGGCGCGTTCTGTGGAGGATATCATATGACAACCACACATAACGACGTGTGTACTGCCGTCATTTGTCTTTAGGCCGGTCAGGAAAAAGATATACAGTATATATATATACTATTATTATTATTATACAGGATTTATATAGGGCTGACAGTTTGCTCAGCGCTTTACATAATGGAGGGAGACAGTACAGTAACAATACAGTTCAATAAAAGAGGGATTAGAGGGCCCTGCTCCTTGGAGCTTACAATCTAGGAGGGAGGGGATAGTGGTACAAGAGGTAATTAGCTGTGGGGGATGGAATGGTAGGAAGAGTAGAAGATTCCAGTATTAGCTGGGGTCGGGGTAGGCTTCCATGAAGAGGTGGGTTTTCAGAGTGCGCCTAAAAGTGAGCAGAGTAGGCGATAGCCTGATAGATTGGGGTAGGGAGTTCCAGAGGATGGGTGAAGGACACTGAATGGAGGCCAGTGGAGGGATTGACAGAGAGGGGTGGCAGATACAGAACGGTTGGTAAGGTGGATGAGTCTGGCAGCAGCATTCATGATAGACTGAAGAGGGGATAGCCTGAGATGAGGTCGGCCAATGAGGAGGGAGTTACAGTAGTCAAGGCGTGATATAATAAGGGAGTGAATGAGTTGCTTAGTGGTTTCCGAGGTTAGGAACGGCCATATTTTGGAGATGTTGTGGAGGTGAAGTCTACATGAGTTTGTCAGTGATTGGATTTGGGGCTGAAAGGACAGATTGGAGTCTAGGATTACACCTAGTACTCTGGCATGAGGGGTGGGACTGATGATGGTGTTGTTGATCTTGATGGAGAAGTTGCACGGGGGGGGGGGGTGCACGGGCCGGGGGGAATACTAGGAGCTAAGTTTTGGAAAGGTTGGGTTTGAGGAAGTGGAATGACATCCAGTCCAATATGTCACTTATTAGGCTGGTGATGCATTTGGAGACTGAGGGGGTGAGGTGAGGGGTAGAGAGATAAATTTGTGTGTCGTCGGCATAGAGATGGTACTTAAAGCCATGGGAGTTTATTAATTGGCCAAGGGAGGAGGTGTAGATGGAGAAGAGGAGGGGTCTGAGGAGAGAACCTTGAGGGACCCTGACAGAGAGGGAGTGAAGGGGAGGTGGCAGCATTATTGGTAACACTGAAGGAGCGCTGCAATAGATAGGAGGAGAACCATGAGAGAGCGGAGTCTCTGAGGCCAAGGGAGTGCAGTTTTTTGAGGAGGAGGGGGTGGTCAACCGTGTCAAAAGCTGCAAAGAGGTCAAGTAGTAGGAGTATAGTACAGTGGCCATTGGTTTTGGCGGTTAGTAGGTCATTGGTGAGTTTGAGTAGGGCAGCTTCGGTGGAGTGTAAGGGGCGGAAGCCGGACTGTAATGGGTCGAGAAGGTTGTTGTCGAAGAGGTGGGAACTCAGGCGATTGTAGACTAAGCGCTCTAGGAGTTTAGAGGTAAATGGCAACAGGGAGATGGGTCCAAAGTTGTTCAGGTCGGTGGGGTCCAGGGAGGGTTTCTTGACTATGGGAGTGATATGCGCGTGCTTCAGGGGGGAGGGGAAGGTACCGGTAGAGAGGGAAAGATTGAAGATGTGAGTGAGGGAGCATAGGATGGAAGAGCAGGGGAACCGCAGGAGTTGTGAGGGGACAGGGTCCAGGGGGCAGGTGGTGAGGTGGACTTCAGAGAAAATCTTGGTGACCTCTTTGGTGGTAGTGAGGTCAAGGGAGGGGGTTATTGTGTGAGGGGTGCTAAGTGGGGTGGGTGTCTGAGCAATGGCGTAGTCCCTACGAATTGCATCAATATTGTTTTTGAAGTGGTTGGCAATCTCATGGGCAGTGAGTTAGGTACTGGGTGGAGGTGGAGAGAGTAGAGAGTTAAAAGTGGAGAAGAGCCGGCGAGGACTGAAGGAGAAGGTATTAATGAGGGTAATAAAGTAGGCTTGTTTGGCAGCGTGAAGGGAGGAAGTGTACGTGGGTGAACACTTGTTGGGACTTGGATTTACGCCATAGTTGTTCCAGCACACAACTGTGTCATTTGAGGTTTCTGGTGTGGTCGGTCTGCCAGAGTAGTAGTGGTTGGGCCCAATTCTTTATGTTTTTGGGGGTGCAAGCGAGTCTAGAGTGGCTGAAAGCGAATTGTTGTAGGCAGTAGTGGCCAGATCAGGGCAGGATAGGGGATGGATGCTGTTGTTAAGTTGGTCAGTTGCAGAGTGGAAGGGGGCAGGTACCTGATGGGAGACTGAATTGACGAGGTCGGCCTCACTTGTGTCACTAGCCCCAACCCCGCTGAGGTTGAAACAGAGGGAGTCTAGGACCCAGGGGAACAAGAGAGCCAGTAGTTGTCGTTTGCAGCTCTTGCAGATGAATACTTTGGAAGGCTGAAGATCCTCTGATTTTGGCACAGGAGTAGCAGGCAGAGCAGGTTTGGTAGATTGCCAGACGTGCAGCAGAGCAAGGAAGGTAGTGAGAACAAGAGACAGGAGCAGTGTCATGGAATAGCCAGGGTCATCAACAGTCGGGCAGCACATCGTCAAGAAAGCGGGACACGGGCCCAGGAGGCCGATAGATCACTGCAATCCTCAGAGAGATTGGAGAGAATAGCCAGATGCAGTGTGTCTCGAAGGAAGAGAAGGATAGAGAGGAAGGGTTAGGGAGGACTTTGAAGGTGCTCAGTGGTGACAGGAGCAAACCAACCCCACCACCTTTCCGACCACTGGATCTGGGTGAGTGGGTCCAGATGAGACCTCCATAGGAGAGTGCTGCTGGGGAGGCAGAGTCTGTTGCTTGGACCCAGGTTTCGGTGATTGCTAAGAGGTTAAGGGAGCGGGAGACAAAGAGGTCATGGATGGAGGTGAGCTTGTTGCAGACAGAGCGGGCATTCCAGAGTACGCATGAGAACGGGAGGGTGGTTTTGGGGAGCAGGGGGACAAATATAAGATTGAGGGGGTTGCGGCAGTTTACGGAAGAGAGAGGATGTCTTGTGTGTGGGCAAGGTAGTGGAGGACCAGGGTTCGGGGAGATATCCCTAGAGGTTAGGAGAAGAAGAAGGGTGAGAAAGGTGGCATGGGAGCGAGATGTATATGAGCACGTATGTCTTCCAGTTCTGGTGTTCGGGTCAGCAGGAGAGTGGAGTATCAGGAGGAGGTGATAAGAGCCGTGGTAGGGTGATGGAAGCAGTGAAGGTGAGATGTACAGTTTTTTGGGTGGAGCAGAGGGACAGAGAAAAAAAGATTTTGGGGACGCAGGAGAAGAATATGAAAAGGTGGAGTAGAGGAGGCATTTCCAAAGGTAAACGGAGTGGGAGTCAGGTGTGGAGAAGAGTTTCCCCGGGTGCTTGATTGCAGATGGTCCAGTGTGCAGTGGAGTTTTTCGTAGTTGTGTCTTCCTGCAGCTAGAGTTCAATACAGCAACAATACAGTTCAATACAAGAGGGATAGGAGGGCCCTGATCCTGGGAGCTTGCGATCCTGGGAGTAGGCGATAGTCTGATAAATTGGGGTAGAGAATTCCAAAGGATGGGGGAAACTCTGGAGAAGTCCTGGAGACGAGCAAGGGAGGAGGAGACAAGGCAGTTAGAGAGCAGTAGGTCATGGGAAGAGTGGAGAGTATGATTTGGGTGATATTTGGAGACAAGATTGGTGATGTAATTTGGGGCGGAGTTATAAATGGCTTTATATGTTATTGTTAATGTTTTGAATTTTATCCCTTGGGCAATGGGAAGCCAGTGGAGGGATTGGCAGAGAGGGGTGGAGGACACTGAGTGGAGGCCAGTGGAGGGATTGGTAGAGAGGGGTGGAGGACACTGAGTGGAGGCCAGTGGAAGGATTGGCAGAGAGGGGTGGAGGACACTTAGTGGAGGCCAGTGGAGGGATTGGCAGAGAGGGGTGGAGGACACTGAGTGGAGGGCAGTGGAGGGATTGGCAGAGAGGGGTGGAGGACACTTAATGGAGACCAGTGGAGGGATTGGCAGAGAGGGGTGGAGGACACTGAGTGGAGGGCAGTGGAGGGATTGGCAGAGAGGGGTAGAGGACACTGAGTGGAGGCCAGTGGAAGGATTGGCAGAGAGGGGTAGAGGACACTTAGTGGAGGCCAGTGGAGGGATTGGCAGAGAGGGGTGGAGGACACTGAGTGGAGGGCAGTGGAGGGATTGGCAGAGAGGGGTGGAGGACACTGAGTGGAGGGCAGTGGAGGGATTGGCAGAGAGGGGTGGAGGACACTGAGTGGAGGACAGTGGAGGGATTGGCAGAAAGGGGTGGCCGATACAGAACGGTCAGTAAGGTGGATGAGTCTGGCAGCAGCATTCATGATAGACTGAAGATGGGATAGCCTGCATTGAGGTCGGCCAATGAGGAGGGAGTTACAATAGTCAAGGTGTGATATGACAAGGGAGTGAATGAGTTGCTTAGTGGTTTCCGAGGTTAAGAACGGCCGTATCTTGGAGATGTTACGGAGGTGAAGTCTACAAGATTTAGACAGCGATTGGATTTGGGGCTGAATATATATATATAAATATGTTTGTTTTTTTTAAGAATACTTAGTATGTAAATTAAATGTCCATTATAAATGTTAGTCTTTGCAATGCTAGTAGTAGTTACTCTTGTTGCTGCAAGCACAGATCAACTGCCACCTTCCACACGGAATCATGGCTACGGTACTCATCCTTGGGATGGCAGAATATAGGCAAAAATATCTGCCTTAATGTAGCTTCTCCTCCCCCAACTTAGTGATTGGACATTGAAAGAGCAGCAGTATGCTGAGGTAATCGTGTGCTTTCCCATCCAGTAAGCGTGTCCACTGTCTTCCACTGTGTGCCACCCAAGTTCTATATCAGACCCTTTGAGTGTGGTATGAATTTTAAGAGAGAACACCATACAAAATCCATGCAGAAACCTCCCCAAAATCTATACTAGATCCTTATCAGAGCATGCAGCATGGCTGGCCAGGAAAGACGAGGTGAACCCACCTCTTGAACCAAACCAGACCACATGCCCTGAACAGGGGGAGGGTACTCTTCAAGGGTTACCCCCCTCAGAAAAGCACCTTGTCTCATACTGATGAGATAAAGGGCCTGTTTCCCACAACCCCAACCTAGTGGTTGGGGGGGACCGTTGGCAGGGGGTTTACCAGAATTTGGAAGCCCTCCTTAAAAATACAGGTGACCTAGATACTGGATACCCCCCATGTGAATGTGTAAGGGGTACATAATTAAAAAAAGTAAATAAACACAATAAAAACTTACTACAAAAACAAAAATGTCCTACGATGTAAATCCCTTGACGATCACATTGTCCAGCAATGCAGATCCTCATTCATTGTGAATGACTTCACCCGAGAGACCCCGCCCCTTTGCTTACATTTAGCAGAAGGGACCAGAAGCTGTCATTTGCTGCAAATTGGTAACTGGGTCAGACATATTGGTGGGTCTGTGATTTGTTTTCTTTCAACGCGTCAATGGGTTGACAGGAGTTGTTCAACATGACTAAGATCTGCATCTATGGACAATGGGACTGAAGATAGATTTACATCTTTTGACTTTTTTGGTGTTTTTTATTTTATTACTTAAAAACTTGTTAAAAATTTTGTTTAGCTACTATGCATATTTTTATATAAATAAGTAGGAGTCCTATCATCCCCTTAGTCATCCGTATGGAGAGAGATATCTGGGTCCTTTTTATTTTTAATGGGGTTTTCAAATTTAATAAGCTCCCTACCCTCAGATCCCAAAACCCCCAGTTATGGGAAAGGCACCTTTGCCCTTAACAGCATAGGAACAAGGTGCTTTTCCAGGGGTGTCCCTTTGGCAAGGTACCCCCCATGTTGAGAGCCATAGGACCTTGCACAGTTCAGAGGTCTGCCTTGAACTTGTCTCCTCCTTTTCCTGGCCTTCCAAGCTGCATACTCAAATGTCTAGTATAGATTTGGGGGGATTCCATGCTTTTTTGTTTTTTGCATGGGGTTCCTTATTAAAATTCATACCAAATCTAAATGAATTGGTAAGGTTTTTGGGGAGAACCCATTACTTTTTTCCACAAATCTCTACACTTTCTCTGAAAAGGAATGAGACATTGGTTGCTAGAACGCTGGTGACCGCCGGATCCGACAACCAACCTGAGCAGGAATCTGTCTCATTTAGCAGCGGTATCACTTATATAAAGGAGACACCTTCCTACTGCTAAAGGTTTTACTTCCCACTACAGTTGGGGGTTTGGCCCAACTGAACACCCATTTAGTTGTCACTTCACCAAACCTTCAAACAATCAATATTCGGTTTGAACATTTGGACTGAACCAGCAACTTCTTCCTACATATAACAGAACAGACTGGCCTCCTGGAGGGTGAAGTTTTTCTATCTGAAATTTTTAGTAGCTGGGCGAATTTCCACAGATTTGTGATCATAGATGTTTCCTTTTAACTGGCAAAAAATGGCAACATAGAGAATAAATTGTTAATAATTTGAAAAAAAAATCTCATAGAGATTCCTGGTCTTATTTGTGTGGGTGGGTCAGACTCTCCGTGGTGTTGGTAGACCCTGGCATCCAGGCACATGTCCCAGACCTCTTGTTGGATGTTCCAGGTCTCGGGTCTTCAGTGACGGTTTGGCAGAGACATTCATTGACAGTTTGGCTTAACATCTGAAGATGCAGCCATGGAAGGTCTTTCTTCCTTGGCCTCTATACCCACCATTCCTTTGCCCTCTCTTGATTCCCTTGTCATGGGTGATACATGGAAGCTACTGTACCAAGGTTACATTATTTTTCTGAAAATGCAAATTTACTGAATTACTTTGTGTCCATCTCCAGCTATATGTTTAGTAAGAAAAAATGTTTTTGGTCATATATGTCCTCATTTACCCTTTAATTTTCCATTTTCTAATTTGTCTGATAACCTCTTTTGCATTTTGCATACTTTCATCTATAAATGAAAGGATTATGTTTTTAAGAAGGAGGACTACCTGTGCCTTTAGTTTCTGCTTCTTAGCCCGTAGTTATCGCTTCCAAACCCTGGTGACCCCGGACAAGTTTTACCCAACCAAACACAAAGATTGCAGCTTTCTTTACAGGTTAGAAACTGTGCGATCCAATGAAGTTTTCCATTGACAACCCTTAGAAGATGCAACTATAAAATGATGGAATCTTAAAAGAAAAACATTAAACTTTGTAAAGTATTTTAGATCATTCTGTCCACTAGACAATAAATAAAATAGTTGACAAAAAAGATGAAAATGGTTTCAGTGGATTTTATTCACAGTTTACATTTTCATAACTACAACAAATTATAAATAAATACATATTCTCAAGTCACAAAGCTGTTATGCATTTATTCTATAGAGACCTTTATTGAGATTTTCTGTTGTTGTTACAAAGCAGCAGACGGTCCTGCAGGACTTCCAGCATTTTATATAAGAACAAATCATTAGCCGGTACAAATGTCTTCATGTAAACCTGAGAATATTGTGTAGGTACTCCGTACATGTTCTCCTTTTAATAATTCCTCAGAATGGTGATTGTTTAAATTGATAATTAGATCTCTGCTCTATAGTAATACATGTAAACAGACAGAAAAAATGAATAATATGAGGAATCAGACAGAGATTTCCTCTTTTACCCTCGTAGGTCTATCAGACCATCCACTGACCATGAAGGCACTTTTTGGGCTTTTCCTTCTGATCTATCTGATGACTCTTATCACAAACCTTCTTATATTTTTCTTGGTCCTCACTGACCACCATCTGCACAACCCAATGTATTTTTTTCTTGCCAACTTGGCATTTCTGGACATGTCCTATTCATCAGTGACCGCACCAAGAATGCTCTATGACTTGGTCACAAAAAGACAAACAATTTCCATCCCTGCCTGTATAGCCCAAGTCTTTTTTTATGTGTGCTGTGCTTCTTCAGAAATTTTCTTGCTCTCGGCTATGTCCTACGACCGCTACATTGCCATCTGCCGCCCCCTACATTACAAACTAATGATGTCTTGGAGGATCTGTGCTCATATGGCCTCCATGGTCTGGGTTGCAGGATGTTCTCTCTCGTTGGTTTATGCTTTACTTTTGCTCAGGTTGTCCTTCTGCAGAACATCTTCCATCCACAACTTCTTTTGTGACCTTCCACACTTACATCAGATTACATGTACTGACCCCTTCATAAACATGGTGGTCTTATTTTCAGCAGGTGCTACTTTTACATTAGGAGTTGTTCTTATGACCTTTCTTCCATATGTCTATATTCTTAGTACCATCCTCAGAATCCGTAGCAAGACTGGAAAGAGGAAAGCATTCTCCACCTGCACCTCACACCTCACCGTGGTCTCCATCTTTTATGGCTCCTTAATTTTTATTTACTTGGTTCCATTTTCCAGTGATATGGTCATTTTAAACAAACTATTTACAGTCATATCTGCCCTCATTAACCCATTGCTGAATCCTCTGATCTACAGCCTGAGGAACAAAGATCTCATGGAGGCACTTAGGAGGTCTTATTATCACCTAAAATTAATTCAGGTTTGCTGTTGAAACTAAAATTGTGAATATTGACACTTTTATTATTCTAGGAAATTTTTAGATGACTAAAGATTTTAGTAATGGCTCTCATAAATGGTAAAAATGTCAGTTGTTCAAAGTTGTACCCAACCTATTCATGACCAAGGGTCATTGCTCCTAGATTGTAAGCTCAAAAGAGCAGGGCCCTCGAACCCCTCGTGTTTTGTACTGTTACTGTCTTGTCTCATGTTCTGTCCCCCTCGCTACTGTACAGCGCTGAGCATACCCTTTGGCGCTATATAAATATTGTATAATAATAATAATTGCAATCTTGATGCCCTGGCCACATTCTTTTTTTTCTGTGTTTAACTTTTTTTTATTGATTTCAAATAAAATAAAAGACACACCTAGGTTTTAGAGGTGGAAAACAAGAAAAAAAATATTCTGAACCAATGGACTGCAGACATAGTACAGGAGATGACCAGAGACTGCGGACATAGTACAGGAGATGACCAGAGACTGCGGACATAGTACAGGAGATGACCAGAGACTGCGGACACAGTACAGGAGATGACCAGAGACTGCAGACAGCACAGGGATGACCAGAGACTGCGGACACAGTACAGGAGATGACCAGAGACTGCGGACATAGTACAGGAGATGACCAGAGACTGCGGACACGGTACAGGGGATGACCAGAGACTGCAGACACAGTACAGGGGATGACCAGAGACTGCGGACATAGTACAGGAGATGACCAGAGACTGCGGACAGCACAGGGATGACCAGAGACTGCAGACACAGTACAGGAGATGACCAGAGACTGCGGACATAGTACAGGAGATGATCAGAGACTGCGGACATGGTACAGGAGATGACCAGAGACTGCGGACACAGTACAGGAGATGACCAGAGACTGCGGACATAGTACAGGAGATGACCAGAGACTGCGGACACAGTACAGGAGATGACCAGAGACTGCGGACACAGTACAGGAGATGACCAGAGACTGCGGACATAGTACAGGAGATGACCAGAGACTGCAGACACAGTACAGGAGATGACCAGAGACTGCGGACATAGTACAGGAGATGACCAGAGACTGCGGACAGCACAGGGATGACCAGAGACTGCGGACATAGTACAGGAGATGACCAGAGACTGCGGACATAGTACAGGAGATGACCAGAGACTGCGGACACGGTACAGGGATGACCAGAGACTGCAGACACAGTACAGGAGATGACCAGAGACTGCGGACACAGTACAGGAGATGACCAGAGACTGCGGACATAGTACAGGAGATGACCAGAGACTGCGGACATAGTACAGGGGATGACCAGAGACTGCGGACACAGTACAGGGAAAATACCGGGAACATAGTACAGATGATCAGAGACTGCAGACTGTACAGGGGATGACCAGAGACTGCAGACCTTTCGGGAGGGAGGGGGAGCGGGTACCTGAATTTGACAGGTACCCGCTCCCACTTCCACGGAGTTGTCCTTCCTTCTTCTTCCTGCGCTGGCTTCTGTGACAGCCGGGTGCCCACTGCGCATGCGCGATAAGTGCTGCGCTTTGTGAATGGCCCGGAGCCTTCTGAGACCTGTCATGTTTCCCAGAAGACACCGGACCATTCACAAAGCGTGACGCTTCTCGCGCATGCGCAGAGGGCACCCGGCTGTCACAGGAGCCGGCGCGGGAAGACTGCAGCGCTGGAGCGAGGAACAGGTAAAGTCCTGCAGGAGAGAAGAGCTGAGCGGCCGGCCCAATATTCTGACATGGTGGCAGCAGAAATACCGGACCGGCCGCTTTATATTCGCTCCATAAGATGCACTGACATTTTCCCCCCTTTTTTGGGGGGGAAGAAAGTGCGTCTTATAGAGCAAAAAATACGGTACATTACATATCAAAAATACTTATACAGGGAAACATTAAATAAAAACGTGACACAGGAAGGAGACATACAAGAAGGTGCATTCCCCAGAGCCCCCAAACTCTGCTTCCTAACGACACTTTTCTTTCCCCTTTAAAAAGGAACAGAAATGAAAGAGGATAATTCCTAGTTTTACAATATTATTTGGTCCACCTAGATTTATCCAGAAAAGTTCTTAGATCCTCCAGACCTTTTATATCCAATCCCCCCCCAAATCATCTCTCATCCTCCACCTATGTTCATGTTTTGTGGCTTTACAAAGAAATCTCAATCATGACTTTTTTCCCGTTCTCCCTTCCTTCTTAAACAATACTGTGACCAGAGCAATATTTGTTTTACACACTATGATTGCTTATACTAGTGAATTTCACTGTTATAAGCAACCAGTTTTACCGAGTGAATTGGATTCATTCAGGATTTACTATTGTTGTTAGCTGTGATTGCTCACAGCTAATCACATGGTACAGATAGGTTGTGATTTTCCCTGTCTGCACCTTGTGATCACTGTGACCAACAGATCAGCACAACAGCACACAATGGATGGCACAAATGAACGCCATTCATTGTGTACTATTGTCATGTGATCTGCTATGATTGTTTACAGCAATCACATGGTACCAGCCATGGCCGGTACACTGATTGGTCATCTGCTGTGTCTGGTGGTAAAAGCGGGTGACAGATCACGCAGCAGTGTGGCCCATGGGGCGAGCACAAGGCATGTTCTGTGGAGGACGTCATATGACATTCACCCATAACATAATGTGTATTGCCGTCACTTGTCTTTAGGCCGGGCAAGAACAGGATATACAGTATATATATATATATATTTTTTTAAGAATACTTAGTATCTACATTAAATGTCCATTATAAATGTTAGTCTTTGCAATGCTAGTAGTAGTTACTCTTGTTGCCGCAAGCACAGATCAACTGCCACCTTCCACACGGAATCATGGCTACGGTACTCATCCTTGGGATGGCAGAATATAGGCAAAAATATCTGCCTAAATTTAGCTTCTCCTCCCCCATCCTAGTGATTGGGCATTGAAAGAGCAGCAGTATGCTGAGGTAATCTGTGTGCTTTCCCATCCAGTAAGCGTGTTCATTGTCTTCCACTGTGTGCCGCCCGAGTTCTATATCAGACCCTTTGAGTGTGGTATGGATTTTAAGGGAGAACACCATGCAAAATCCATGCAGGAACCCCCCCAACATATGTCAGAGTATGCAGAATGGATGGCCAGGTAAGGCGAGTTGAACCCACCTCTTGAACCATACCAGGTCACATGCCCTGATCAGGGGGAGGGTACTCTTCAGGGGTTACCCCCCAGAAAAGCACCTTGTCTCATACTAATGAGATAAAGGGCCTATTTCCCACAACCCCAACCTAGTGGTTGGGGGGGACCGTTGGCAGGGGGTTTACCAGAATTTAGAAGCTCTCCTTAAAAAAACAGGTGACCTAGATACTGGATACCCCCCATGTGATGTGTAAGGGGTACATAATAAAAAAAGTAAATAAACACACTTGTAAAAAACAAATCAAAAAACTACAATGTCCTACAATGCAAATCCCTTGACGATCACATTGTCCAGCAATGCAGATCCTCGTTCATTGTGAATGACTTCACCCGGGAGACCCCGCCCCTGTGCTTACATTTAGAAGAAGGGACCAGAAGCTGTCATTTGCTGCAAATTGGTAACTTGGTCAGACGTATTGGTGGGTCGATGAATTTTTTCTTTCAACGCGTCAATGGGATGACAGGAGTTGCTCAACATGATTGACTAGGATCTGCATCTATGGACAATGGGATTGAAGATAGATTTACATCTTTTGACTTTTTTGGTGCTTTTTATTTTCTTACTTAAAAACTTGTTCAAAATTTAGTTTAGCTACTATGCATATTTTATTTATTATAATTAAGTAGGAGTCCTATCATCCCCTTAGTCATCCATATGGAGAGAGATATCTGGGTCCCTTTTATTTTTAAAGGGTTTTTTTTTAAAGGGGTTTTCATATTTTAAGAAGCTCCTTACCCTCAGATCCCACAACCACCAGCGCTTTGGGAAAGGAGCCCTTGCCCTTAACAGCATAGAAACAAGGTGCTTTGCCAGGGGTGTCAAGGTACCCCCCATGTTGTACCTGGGGCCTGGTATAGTTCAGAGGTCTACCTTGAACTTGTCTCCTCCTTTTCCTGGCCTTCCATGCTGCATACTCAAATGTCTAGTATAGATTTGGGGGGATTCCATGCTTATTTGTTTTTTGCATGGGGTTCCTTATTAAAATTCATACCAAATCTAAATGAACTGGTATGGTTTTTGGGGAGAACCCATTACTTTTTTCCATACATCTCCACCCTTTGTCCAAACAGGAATGAGACATTGGCTGCTAGAACACTGGTGACCGCCGGATCCAACAACCAACCTGAGCAGGAATCTGTCTCATTTAGCAGCGGTATCACTAATATAAAGGAGACACCTTCCTACTGCGAAATGTTTTACTTCCCGCTGCAGGTGGGGGTTTGGCCCAACTGAACACCCATTTAGTTGTCACTTCACCAAACCTTCAGACAATCAAAATTCAGTTCAAACATTTGGATTGAACCAGCAACTCCTCCCTACATATAACAGAACAGACTGTCCTCCTGGATTGTGAAGTTTTAGTAGCTGGGCGAATTTCCACCGATTTGTGATCATAGATGTTTTCCTTTTAACTGGCAAAAAATGGCAACATAGAGAATAAATTGTTAATAATTTGAAAAAAAAAATCATAGAGATTCCTGGTCTTATTTTTGTGGGTTGGTCAGACTATCCATGGTGTTGGTAGACCCTGGCATCATGGGGTTCACTGAAAGTTGCATCATTTTTCTTTGTTATCTACACAGGTTTTAGTGATTTGTTTTACAAAGGGGTTCATTTAGCAGAGTGGCTAAGTGGTTAGCACTTCCGTCTAGCAGCACTACAATCATTGGTTCAAATCCCAACCACGGCACTATCTGCACAGAGTTTGCATGTTCTCCTGGAGCCTGCATGGGTTTCCTCCCACACTCTAAAGACATGCTGGTGGATTAATTGGCTCCTGTCTAAATTGGCCCTAATGTGTAAGTATGAATTTCGGTTAGGGGCCTTAGATTGTAAATCGGGATCCACCCCAGAGTCTGGAGCAGCATCTGGCTCAATGTAGTTCTGAGAGCATGAGCCAGCAGCTCCCTCCCCCTCCTCCGGAAGCTGAACCAGAGGACCTTCAGTGCAAGGATCTTCCTGCTTCTCCTTCATACATGCTCTGGATATCATGTACCTGGTGACAGAGGCCAATGGAGAGAGGGCTTCCCTTGCGGATAAGTTCCAAACTCCCCTGAAGGTGGGACAGCAGGAGTCAGGCCCAGAGTAGCACAGGTCGCCTGTTGGAGTGCTTGTTTGGTGGTCCACCCAGGAGCACGGCTGATGCGCTGAGATGGGGCCTGCAGGCAGGGAGCGCCTATGCGAGGTATGCAGGTCTTCCAAAGAATACAGGATCACAGGATAACCAGTTCGAGCCAAGGTCGGGTGCCAGGTGGAGATCGGAGCAGACATAGTCAAGAGGGATAGCCGAGGTCATACACAGAGAGCAGGAGAGAAGATCCGTTAGACAAGCCGGGGTCAGGTCAGGATTAAACAGAGCAGACAGGTCCAGGAGCAAGCCGAGTCGTTATCAGGAAATCACAAGTCAGGATAGCAAGGGAACAAAGGTACTAGGGATCCAGAGATCAACCAGCATCTGAGAGTAGCGCAGGGCTTCCTTATAAATGCTTTTTGGCCCCAAATTTGAGCCGATGTGAACTTCTGCAGCCATGCAAGGTACTAGCAGGGGTGCCAGGTCTCCTAACACCTCTGCCGAGGACAGAGCACTGACACTGGATCTGTGTGCTTCTTCCCTGACTCCCAATATCAGAATGCAAATTTAGCCAACTCTTCCCATACCATCCAGTGGAAACTTGTTCCAGTTCCAGCACCATAGCAGATACGCAGACACAATCACTATTTTTTATTATGGCTAATTTTACTATTTTTATTATTTTTGTAAATTAAATTATATGTGCGTACTATTTAAACATGTTTCTCAAAAGGTAGTCACCATCTTACAAATCTTAAAAATTCAAGCCAGACCGGGCTCTAGCTAGACCATACTGACATTGGCAGGATATTCAAGACTACCAACACCTCTTCTAACAAACATGGAAAGGGACAGAATAAATTGTTGAATGCACACTGTGTGAACCTTTTAGTGGCTTGCAGAGGTGGGGGGGATGCCAGTAAACCTTGTATGGCTACAATATTTGGTGGCTCTGCCACTTCTACCTCCTAATAACGAGAGCGCAAATCTCTGGATGCTCCAATTCACAGGGAAAACACCGGAAACACTTCCCTTTTGTTACCTCTGCTGCTTAATCCTGTGTAATGGTGCTGCCCAGTATCATCATAGCCACCATCTGGAACATGTCCTCCTTCTACCCTTTCTTGTCAAAAACCCCTCATGGAATTAAAAAAAGGGCCAAAGCTATAGTTTTTCTTAGGAAGACACTGTGACGTCTTTGTCTGCCTTTTGGCTTGTTTTTTTCTGCCATAAAATTGTGGTGCTACTGAAGAATCTATACCCACCAAAACCCATCAAAAAAAGTCTGCAGGATTCATATTTTAGAAAGATTGCCGACTTTTTGCTCATGTCTCCATTTTTAGGCCTCTTGGTGCAGCCCCGGGCCAAGTTTTACCCATCTATGAATGAAAGGATGGTGTTCATAAGAAAGAGGACTACCTGTGCCTTTAGTTTCTGCTTCTTGGCCCGTAGTTATCACTTCCAAACCCTGGTGACCCCGGACAAGTTTTACCCAACCAAACACAAAGATTGCAGCTTTCTTTACAGATTAGAAACTGTGCGATCCAATGAAGTTTTCCATTGACAACCCTTAGAAGATGCAACTACAAAATGATGGAATCTTTAAAAAAAAAAACGTACTTTATAAAGTATTTTAGATCATTCTGTAAACTAGCCAATAAATAAAATAGTTGACAAAAAAGATGAAAACAGTTTCAGTGGATTTTATTCAGTTTATATTTTCACAACAAAAATCAAATTATAAATAAATACACATTCTCAAGTCACAAAGGTGTTATACATTTATTCTATAGAGACCTTTATTGAGATTTTCTGTTGTTGTTACAAAGCAGCAGACGGTCCTGCGGGACTTCCAATATTTTATATAAGAACAATTCATTAGCCGGTACAAATGTCTTCATGTAAACCTGAGAATATTGTGTAGGTACTCCGTACATGTTCTCCTTTTATTAATTCCTCAGAATGGTGATTGTTTAAACATATAAATATATCTCTGCTCTATAGTAATACATGTAAACAGACAAAAAAAATGAATATTATGAGGAATCAGACAGAGATTTCCTCTTTTACCCTCGTAGGTCTATCAGACCATCCACTGACCATGAATGCACTTTTTGGGCTTTTCCTTCTGATCTATCTGATGACTCTTATCACAAACCTTCTTATATTTTTCTTGGTCCTCACTGACTCCCATCTGCACAACCCAATGTATTTTTTTCTTGCCAACTTGGCATTTCTGGACATGTCCTATTCATCAGTGACCGCACCAAGGATGCTCTATGATTTGGTCACAAAAAGTCGATCAATATTCATTCCTGAATGTATAGCCCAAGTCTTTTTCTACATCTCCTGTGCTTGGGCAGAACTTTTCTTGCTCTCGGCTATGTCCTACGACCGCTACATTGCCATCTGCCGCCCCCTACATTACAAACTAATGATGTCTTGGAGGGTCTGTGCTCATATGGCCTCCATGGTCTGGGTTGTAGGATGTTCTGTCTCTTTGGTTCATACTTTATTTTTGCTCAGGTTGTCCTTCTGCAGAACAACTTCCATCCACAACTTCTTTTGTAACCTTCCACACTTGATCCAAGTTACATGTACTGACCCCTTCATAAACATGGTGGTCATATTCTTATCAGGTGCTACTTTTGCATTAGGAGTCGTTCTTTTGACCTTTCTTCCATATGTCTATATTTTTAGTACCATCCTCAGAATCCGTAGCAAGACTGGAAAGAGGAAAGCATTCTCCACCTGCACCTCACACCTCACCGTGGTCTCCATCTTTTATGGCTCCTTAATTTTTATTTACTTGGTTCCATCTTCCAGCAATATGGTCAGTTTAAACAAATTATTTACAGTCATATCTGCCCTCATTAACCCATTGCTGAATCCTCTGATCTACAGCCTGAGGAACAAAGATCTCATGGAGGCACTTAGGAGGTCTTATTATCACCTAAAATCAATTCAGGTTTGCTGCTGAAACTAAATTGGTAACATTTTAAACTTTTATATTTCTGGAAAATGTTTAGATGACTAAATATTTTAGCAATGTCTTTCACAAATGGTAAAAATGTCGGTCGCTCTTTGTTGTACCCAACCTATTCATGACCAATGGTCATTGTAATCTTGATGCCCTGACCACATTCTTTTTTTTTTTAACTTTTTGTGTTTAACTTCTTTTTTTATTAATTTCAAATACATTAAATACCAAAAATACTTATACAGGGAAACATTAAAAAAACATTTGACATGACACATGAAGGAGGACATACAAGAAGATGCATTCTCAAGAACCCTCAAACTCTTCTTCCTAACGATACTTTTATTTCCCCTTTAAAATGGAACAGAAAGAAAGGAAGATAACTCTTAGTTTTGAAATACTATTTGGTCCACCTAGGTTTATCCAGGAGAGTTAGATCCACCAGGCCTTTTATAGCCAACTTACCTCTCCCCCCCCCCAATCATCTCTCATCCTCCACCTACATTCGTGTTTTGTGACTTTACAAAATAATCACAATCGTGACTTTTTTTCTCTTCTCCCCCTTTTTTTTTTTTCCTCCATCTTTATAGTGTCACCCCTCCTCCAAAATGGACACATTTTACAGGATGTGTTGGTTACCGTCACGATAACTCTCTGACTAATTTACCTGCCAAAATATTTTTTACATGTTTTATAAACATATAAGGCTTTTAACTAACATAAAAACTTCATAAAAGTTGAGAAATGTACAATAGTATAAAAAAATGTAGTTTTAGTATAATTCATGCTTAAATGATTTCATGTAATTATTGCTCTTCCAAATATTGTCACCAAATTCATGTTTTTATACATGTATCGAAGTGGTATGGTCAATAAACAAGTGTGTACATTTTAGGCATTCTTCATTTTCCACTGGAATGGCAGGAAGGATGGTAATGAATGAACGTGTCCTGAGTGTCCAATCTGTAGATGGTGGGAATGTCCCTTTAAGGGAATTTCACAGATTTATAAGGTTTTGATGCCATTTAGTGCGAGCAGAGAGTAATTATTTCTAATGTCGCGCTCATTCCACCATCACATTTGAGATGCTCCTGGTGGTAATGAGGGGAAGATAAGACTTTTTTATCCTCTATGGACAATTCAACTGACTTTTCTGAGACATTGTTCTATTGAGGGCATTATTTTATTGAATCCCAGCGATGGCGCTATTTTCAATTTTAATGGTCAATAAATCATAGTTTTGTTACATTTTCAGTCAATTTCAACAAACATTTGATAATTCCAAACAAAAGGTGTTTTCATGTTGGATGGATCGAATTATATCCGCTCTCAAATTTTGGGGTAATTTCCAAAATGTGTTATTGTTATCCAAACAGCTCTGAATTATAAAAGAAGAATTTCCATTTCCCAGAATTGAATGACTGACGTAAATGTCCATTGTCTTCCACTGTGTGCCGCCCAAGTTCTATATCAGACCCTTTGAGTGTGGTATGGATTTTAAGGGGGAACACAATGCATAATATAGGGAAAAAAAGAATGAAATCCCCCAATAATCTCTAGTAGACTCTTATTAGAGCATGCAGCATGGCTGGCCAGGACAGACGGGGTGAACTCACTTCTTGAACCAAACCAGGTCACATGCCCTCCATATGGGGAGGGTACCTTTTAAGGCTAACCCCCCCCAGAAAAGCACCTTGTCCCCATGCTGATGAGATAAAGGGCCTGTTTCCCACAACCGCAGCCTGGTGTTTGAGGGGGACTGTGGGCAGGGGGTTTACCAAAATTTTGGAACCCTCCTTAAAAATACAGGTGACCTAGATACTGGATACCCCCCATGTGAATGTGTAAGGGGTACATAATAAAAAATAAATAAATAAATAAATAAATAAATAAAACTACAATGTAAATCCCTTGATGATCACATTGTCCAGCAATGCAGATCCTCGTTCATTGTGAATGACTTCACCCGAGAGACCCCGCCCCTGTGCTTACATTTAGCAGAAGGGACCAGAAGCTGTCATTTGCTGCAAATTGGTAACTGGGTCAGACGTATTGGTGGGTCTGTGAATTTTTTCTTTCAACACGACAACAGGTTGACAAGAGTCAATCAACATGACTGACTAGGTTCTGCATCGCTGGACAATGGAATTGATAGATTTACATCTTGTGACTTTTTTTGGTGTTTTTTTATTTTTGGACTAAAAGACTTGTTTTTTTACTTATTAAGCAGTTTGTGTTGCGCTACTATGTATATTTTTTGCATAAGTAGGGTTACTATGTGTTATTCATATGGAGGGAGGTATCTGGGTCCCTTTTGTTTTTAAAAGGGTTTTCATATTTTAATAAGCTCCCCTCGGCAAGGTACCCCCAAAATTGAGGGCTTGGGGCATGGCATAGTTCAGAGCTCTACTTGAACTGGTCTCCTCCTGTTCCTGGCCCACCAGGCTGCGTACTGCATACTCAAACATCTAGTATAGATTTTGGGGGGATCCATGCTTTTCATTTTTTTGCATGGGGTTCCCTATTAAAATTCATACATTTAGCAGAAGGGACCAGAAGCTGCCATTTGCTGCAAATTGGTAACTGGGTTAGACGTATTGGTGGGTCTGTGAATTTTTTCTTTCAACACGTCATTGGGTTGATGGGAGTTGTTCAACACGACTGACTAGGTTCTGCATCGCTGGACAATGGAATTGACGATAGATTTCTCGGGTGAAGTAATTTCCAGAAATGTGCGCTCTCGAGATTAGGAGGTAGAAGTGACAGAGCTGACAAATGTTACAGCCATACAAGGTGACATCCCCCTTGTTACATCTCTACAAGCCACCAAAAGGGTCACGCAGTGTGCATTGAGCAATATATTCTTTCCTTTCCTGTGTTTGTTTGAAGAGCTGTTGGTAGTCTTGATAACCCCGCCAATGCCAGTCTGGTCTAGCTAGAGACCCGTTGTGCTCAACTTACTAGATTTGTAAGATGGCGACTACCTTCTGAGAAAATAAATAAATAATACATAAATATCAAGTTAAGGGATCCGTTCACCTTTCATAATATGTTACACCCATAGTCAGGGTCTAACATGTTACATGTCACTAAGTAAGAAGCCCATGCAACCTCCCCCACCCACCTGATGGCTCGTAGTTCTCATTGAACTATCGGGGCTCTGGTTAGCAATCTACTAAATTTCAAAATTTCAAGTCCTAAGCTACTAGTCAGGCCTTAAGAGTTACTCACCACCAGTTGCCCCACCAAACCCCTACCGTGCCCCGCCCCTAATTCTGCCCCTAAACACACCGTTGTAAATGATCTCATGTTAAATTAAGGGATCAGTTCATCTTTCATAGCATGTTACACCCATAGTCAGGGTCTAACATGTAACATGTTACTAAATAAGCAGCCCATGCAACCCCCCCACCCCCCAAGCCCCCATTGTGACAATGGGATGGGGGATCTTTCCTTCACACCTACTGTCACAATTAAAAAAAAACAAGTGCCCACCTGACCACTTCATTCATTCACAGAGTTCTGTAATATGAGAACTACAACTACCATCACCCATTGCACCTGATGGGTCATAGTTCTCAATGAACTACCCGGGCTCTACCTTGCCACGCCTCTAATTCTGCCCCTAAACACACCCATGTAAATGATCTCATGGTGACCTTTATTTGGTTAGATTGGTCATATATTTCCGGTAAGCCTTGCATGGTGTTACCTGGTGGAGGATCCTTCTGCTCCTCTGGGAGATACTGTATTCCCATCCTTCAGCTATCATTTGCCCCAACTACAACTACTGCCCCAAACTACATCACTGACCTAATATCCAAGTACCACCCTACACGCACTCTCCGCTCCTCACAAGACCTCCTTCTCTCTTGTTCCCTGGTCTCCTCCTCCCATGCCCGCCAGGACTTCTCCAGGGCGTCACCCATTCTCTGGAATTCCCTACCCCAATCCATCAGACTATCACCTACTCTCCTTTCCTTTAGGCGCACCCTGAAAACCCACCTCTTTATGGAAGCCTACCCCACCCCCTGTTAATTCCCGACCTCCTCCACTCTTCCTACCACTCCATCCCCCACAGCCATTTCCTCTTGTCCCAATATCCCCTCCCTCCTAGATTGTAAGCTCCAAGGAGCAGGGCCCTTGAACCCCTCGTGTATCGCATTATTATTGTTATTGTTAAGGCTCCCTCCTCGGGCCCCTTCTCTTCTCCATCTACACCTCCTCCCTTGGCAAACTGATACACTCCCATGGCTTCAACTATCACCTCTACGCTGATGACACGCAAATTTACCCTCCACCCCCCAACTCACCCCTTCATTCTCCGCCCGTATCACCCACCTACTGAACGACATGTCGGACTGGATGTCGCTCCACTTCCTCAAACTGAACCTCTCCAAAACTGAGCTCCTAATTTTACCCCCTGCCCGCCCCCCCCCCCCCCCCCTCCACCCTCTCCATCACGACCAACAACGCCACCATCAGTCCCACCACGCAAGCCAAGGTCCTAGGTGTCATCCTAGACTCTAACCTGTCCTTCCAACCCCATGTCCAATCACTGACTACCGCATGCAGGTTCCACCTCTGCAACATCTCCAAAATACGCTCGTTCCTAACCCCAGACACTACTAAACAACTCATTCACTCCCTCATTATCTCACGCCTGGACTACTGCAACTCCCTTCTCACCGGCCTCCCTCATCACAGACTATCCCCTCTTCAGTCTATCCTGAACTCAGCGGCCAGACTCATCCACCTTACCAACCGATCCACTTCTGCCACCCCCCTCTGTCATTCCCTCCCCTGGCCTCCACTCAGTGTCCTCCACCCCCCTCTGTCATTCCCTCCTCTGGCCTCCACTCAGTCTCCTCCACCCCCCTCTGCCAATCCCTCCACTGGCCTCCACTCAGTGTCCTCCACCCCCCTCTGTCATTCCCTACACTGGCCTCCACTCAGTGTCCTCCAACCCCCTCTGTCATTCCCTCCACTGGCCTCCACTCAGTGTCCTCCACCCCCCTCTGTCATTCCCTCCACTGGCCCCCACTCAGTGTCCTCCACCCCCCTCTGTCATTCCCTCCACTGGCTCCCGATTGCCCAACACATCAAATTCAAACTACTAACACTGACATACAAAGCCATTCATAATGCTGCCCCAAACTACATCACCGACCTGATATCCATCTACCACCCAAACCGTACTCTCCGCTCCTCTCAAGACCTCCTACTCTCTAGCTCCCTGATCTCCACCTCCCACGCCCTACTGCAGGACTTCTCCAGAGCTTCCCCCATCCTCTGGAACTCACTTCCCCAATCCATAAGATTGTCCCCTACCCTCCTCACCTTCAGGCGCACCCTGAAAACCCATCTCTTCAGGGAAGCCTACCCCACCCTCACCTAACAGCCGATCCCCTCCACTCCTCACTGCATTCCATCCCCCACAGCCATCTCCTCCTGTATCACCATCCCCTCCCTCCTAGACTGTAAGCTCGAAAGGCCAGGGCCCTCTAACCCTCGTGTATTGTGTATTATTTTGCTACTGTATTGTCTTGTCCCACATTCTAATGTACAGCGCTGAGCAAACCCTTTGGCGCTATATAAATACTCTATAATAATAATAATAATTGTACTGTCACATGTTCTGTCCCCCTTTGTAATGTACAGCGCTGAGCGAACTGTTGGCGCTTTATAAATACTGTATAATAATAATAATAATTTGGAGAGACATATTACTTATCACCTTTTTCAGTTCTTTGGAACTTTATTGTTTATTTTATATTTCACTCATGGATTTGGACATTCTTCATTAGATGCCCATATTGGGATGTATTTATATTTATTTCACATTTATATTTCCTATAAATTAGCACAACACTTCCCTGCAGTTTATTGATCCTCCCCGTCATTCAGTAGATGCCTGAGGAACGGGCGCACAGCGACACCGACGGCCTGCATGCAGGAACGTTGCATGGCACCTAAGATTTGCTCATCGTGAAAGCAATTACTGGCTCCTCCTACAAGAAATGATAAATGCACATTTTTTTAAATGCAAAAAAATGTGTATTTATTATGTTTTTGGGGAACTTATCTTTTAATTTTGTCTCAATAAACATATAGTTTATAAATAAATAACAAAATAAAAAAAAAAATGACCAAATAAGCCATATAAAAAAAAATCTGAATTGTGGCTGGGCATCTTCCACGGTGGAGTCCAGGAACTGGAACAAGGAGACTATTTCCGCTACATGTTATGGGGAGAGTTTTTCAAATTTGCATTCAGATATTGGGAGTGGGTGTGGAGAAAAGATCCCCTGGCTTGGGGGGTGGGAGGGTTGCATGGGCTGCTTGTTTAGTAACATGTTACATGTTAGACCCTGACTATGGGTGTAACATGTTATGAAAGATGAATTGATCCCTTAACATGAGATAATTTACAACGGTGTGTTTAGGTGCAGAATTAGGGGCGGGGCAAGGTAGGGGTTTGGTGGGGCAACTGGTGGTGAGTAAGTCTTAAGGCCTGGCTAGTAGCTTAGGATTTCAAATTTTGAGCCCCGTACTAGATCACTAACCAGAGCCCGGGGAGTTCATTGAGAACTACGAACCATCAGGTGGGTGGGGGGGGTTGCATGGGCTTCTTATTTAGTTACTTAGTAACATGTAACATGTTAGACCCTGACTATGGGTGTAACATGTTATGAAAGATGAACGGATCCCTTAACTTGATATTTATGTATTATTTATTTATTTTCTCAGAAGGTAGTCGCCATCTTACAAAACTAGTAAGTTGAGCACAACGGGTCTCTAGCTAGACCAGACTGGCATTGGCGGGGTTATCAAGACTACCAACAGCTCTTCAACCAAACACAGGAAAGGAAAGAATATATTGGTCAATGCACACTGCGTGACCCTTTTGGTGGCTTGTAGAGATGTAACAAGGGGGATGTCACCTTGTATGGCTGCAACATTTGTCGGCTTTGTCACCTTTACCTCCTAATCACGAGAGCGCACATTTCTGGAAATTAACTTTTCTGCTCCATTTCACAGGGAAAACACCGGAAACACTTCCCTTTTGTTAACTTCACTGCTTAATCCAGTGTAATGGTGCTGCCCAGTATCATCATAGCCACCATCTGGAACATATCCTCCTTCTCCCATTTCTTGTCAAAAACCCCTCATGGAATTAAAAAAAGGGCCAAATCTATAGTTTTTCTGAGGAAGGCACTGTGACGTTTTTGCCATTTCCCTTGTTTTTGCTGCCATAATTGTGGTGCTACTGAAGAATCGATACCCACCAAAACCCACCAAAAAACGTCTGCAGGATTCATTTTTTTAGAAATATTGCCAACTTTTTGCTCATGTCTCCATTTTTAGGCCTCTTGGTGCAGCCCCTGTATGAATTAAAGGATAATGTTTTTAAGAAGGAGGACTACCTGTGCCTTTAATTTCTGCTTTTTGGCCCGTTGTCACCACTTCCAAACCCTGGTGACCCCGGACAATTTTTACCCAACCAAACACAAAGGTTGTAGCTTTCTTTACAGATTAGAAACCGTGTGATCCAATGAAGTTTTCACTTGGCAACCCTTAGAAGATGCAACTACAAAATGATGGAATATCAAAAGAAAAATGTTGTACTTTGTAAAGTATTTTAGATCATTCTGTCCACTAGACAAGAAATAAAATAGTTGACAAAAAAGATTAAAATGGTTTCCGTGGATTTTATTCACAGTTTACATCTTCACAACAAAAACAAATTATAAATAAATACATACTCCCAAGTCACAAAGGTGTTATACATTTATTCTATAGAGACCTTTTATTGAGATTTTCTGTTGTTGTTACAAAGCAGCAGACGGTCCTGCGGGACTTCCACCATTTTATATAAGAACAAATCATTAGCCGGTTCAAATGTCTTCATGTAAACCTGAGAATATTGTGTAGGTACTCCGTACATGTTCTCCTTTTATTAATTCCTCAGAATGGTGATGGTTTTAAATGAATAATTATATCTCTGCTCTATAGTAATACATGTAAACAGACA
Source organism: Staurois parvus (assembly GCF_062004578.1). Taxonomy (NCBI): domain Eukaryota; kingdom Metazoa; phylum Chordata; class Amphibia; order Anura; family Ranidae; genus Staurois; species Staurois parvus. The sequence continues at coordinate 71,587 of NW_028319713.1, read as the reverse complement.
AAACAAATGAATATTATGAGGAATCAGACAAAGATTTCCTATTTTACCCTCGTAGGTCTATCAGACCATCCACTGACCATGAATGCACTTTTTGGGCTTTTCCTTCTGATCTATCTGATGACTCTTATCACAAACCTTCTTATATTTTTCTTGGTCCTCACTGACTCCCATCTGCACAACCCAATGTATTTTTTTCTTGCCAACTTGGCATTTTTGGACATGTCCTATTCATCAGTGACCGCACCAAGGATGCTCTATGACTTGTTCACAAAAAGCCGATCAATATCCATTCCTGAATGTATAGCCCAAGTCTTTTTCTCTGTCTCCTTAACTGGCTCAGAAATTTTCTTGCTCTCGGCTATGTCCTACGACCGCTACATTGCCATCTGCCGCCCCCTACATTACAAACTAATGATGTCTTGGAGGGTCTGTGCTCGTATGGCCTCCATGGTCTGGGGTGTAGGATTTTCTGTCTCTTTGGTTCATGCTTTACTTTTGCTCAGGTTGTCCTTCTGCAGAACATCTTCCATCCACAACTTCTATTGTGACCTTCCACAATTATGTCAGATTACATGTACTGACCCCTTCATAAACATGGCGGTCATATTCTTATCAGGAGCTACTTTTGTATTAGCAGCCTTTCTTATGACCTTTCTTCCATATGTCTATATTCTTAGTACCATCCTCAGAATCCGTAGCAAGACTGGAAAGAGGAAAGCATTCTCCACCTGCTCCTCACACCTCACCGTGGTCTCCATCTTTTATGGCTTCTTAACTTTTATTTACTTTGTTCCATCTTCCAGCAATATGGTCATTTTAAGCAAACTGTTTTCAGTCATATCTGCCCTCATTAACCCATTGCTGAATCCTCTGATCTACAGCCTGAGGAACAAAGATCTCATGGAGGCACTTAGGAGGTCTTATTATCACTTAAAATCAATTCAGGTTTGCTGCTGAAAGTAATGTCTGTCATAAAATGTGAAAATGTCCGTTGGTCGTAGTTGTACTTAACCCTTTGTAACCAGGGGCCATTGTAATCTAGGGGCCCAGGTCCCATTTACCAGTTTCTGAATGCATTGGTTACGCTCACAGTAACTTTGTAACTATTTTGCCAACCAGAATATTTGTACATGTTTATTATCTGGACCTGTGGGTGTCAGATTATAACTTTTTTTTTAATGGTTGAACTGGATGGACTTTTGTCTTTTTTCAGCCAGACTAACTATGTAACTATGTAACCTAAAAGGAATTTAACTATCTTACGGTTTTAGGAGAACCAATCACATTTAAATTAAAAAAACAAAAAAATTTATAAATGTACAAAAATGCAGATTTCTTTTGACTAACGTGTAAAATGTAATTACCGTATTTATTCGAGTATAACGCGCAAAATTTTAAACCAAAAAAAGAAATCAAAGTTTGGGTGCGCGTTATAAACGAGGGTTGGTGTGTGGCGGCCGATCCATTGAGGGCGCAGGCGCTCACTGTACGCGAAGAAAAAAAAAACGTCCCCTGTGCCGGCCCCGCCCCTTTAAGGGGCGGCGAAAACAGGGGATCGTTTTTTTTTTCTACGTCCCCTTGTTGCGTACAGTGGGCGGCCCGAACTGGCGAGATGCACTGGTGGGGTGACGCAGTGGCGGCCGGTCCATTGAGGGCACATGCGATCACTGTAGAAAGAAAGAAGAAGAAGAAAAAACGTCCCCTGTGCCTCTTCATTTCGTATGGTCGCTTCTTCATTTCCTTTCCTCGCCCACACGTTACGGTAAGCATTGCTGTTTTGCTGTGTTCTTCATTTTATAATCATATTCAGTGTAGTGTTCTTCATATTATTTATTGATATACTGGTACCCGTTAGATGGCAACTCAGGGAATCAAGAGAAAACGTTCTGCATATGACGCTTCATTCAAGCTCAAAGTTGTTGGTCATGCTGAAATTCACGGAAATCGAGCAGCTAGCCGAGAGTTCACTGTACCAGAGACGAATGTTAGAGAATGGAGAAAACAAAAAGTCGTCCTGAAAGATATGAATAAAACCAAAAAAGCACAACGAGGGAGACAAGCCATGTACCCAGACATGGAGAAGGAACTTTATGAATGGATCATTGACCAAAGAAGTAGTGGGTACATTGTCACATCACTCCACATTAGACTTCAAGCCCAAAAGTTTTGCAAAGATTCAACCTTCAAAGCCTCTAATGGATGGACACAAAAGTTTATGAAAAGGCATGGACTTGTAATACGCCAGAAAACAAAGATAGCGCAGAAGCTGCCAAGTGATTTAGCAGAGAAGATCACTTCATTCCATACCTTTATAATCAAACAACGCAAGCAGATTAATTTTGAACTTTCACAGATAGGCAATATGGATGAGACCCCCATGTGTTTTGACCTACCAGGCAACAGGACAATTGACAGCAAAGGGAAGCACACAGTCCAGATTAAAACCACAGGCCATGAGAAAACTCATTTTACGGTTGCGTTATCCTGTATGGCAGACGGTTTTAAACTTAAACCAATGGTGATTTTTAAAAGAAAGACTATTCCAAAAGGAGTTAAATTTCCACCAGGTGTCGTGATCCATTGTCATCCTAAAGGATGGATGGATGAGAAGGGCATCATGTTATGGTTAAATAAAGTTTGGAATACTAGACCAGGCGCGCTACTGAAGAAATCCATGCTTGTATGGGACCAGTTCCGCTCACACCTGACAGACACTGTGAAAGACAAACTGAAAAGTCTAAAGACATTTCAAGCTGTGATTCCAGGTGGACTAACCTCTATTCTTCAGCCACTCGATGTTGTTTTAAACAAACCCTTCAAAGACAGAGTCAGGGAAAAGTGGATTACCTGGATGAAATCCGAAGACAAAGAATTGACTGCAAAAGGAAACCTCAAGAAACCTGGCCTATCTCTCGTGACATCTTGGATTAAAACATCATGGGAAGACATGCCAAAAGAAATGATCATCAAGAGTTTTTTAAAGACAGGCATCAGCAATAAAATGGACGGCACAGAAGACGACCTGCTGTGGAATTCAGACTCAGAAGAAAGCGAAGAAGCTGGAGAAACAGATGTTCCTGCCAACTGGGACACTGATGATAAATTAACTCTAGAAGAATGGGAACAACTCTTTAGTGTATCTGATGATGATGAATCTGACTTTGAAGCATTTTAAATAAATATTGTTACCGGTAATTTTATGTCGGTATTGTGTTTACCTTGTCAATAAATGATTTTTATCATGGCCGCACGTGTTCAACAACGTTTGTTAATTACAATGCTTGGTCTGAGCCGAGGAAAAGTGAAACAAAATTTTATACCGATTTTTAATCGAAAATTAGGGGTGCGCATTATACACGTGTGCGCGTTATACTCGAATAAATACGGTATTACTATTCCACATATAGTCACTAAATTATATTCTACTATTTTTAATGAGAACCAGATGACAGAGTAAAGTCTAGAAATGATCTTGGTCTCTGGCACCTGGATTTGGTCCTTTCTTATTCCTATAATAAATGTAAGCCGTCATTGATATAGTTAACAAACAGCCAAGTCAGGTAAGAAAATAAATTGTTTGCAAATGTCACAGGATAAATATAACCAAAAAAACAAGAGGCGTCTCTGGTCTGAGGGAACAACGGTAACAACGGTAATATTCCTCTGTCCCAGGGGTGGACTGACCATTTGAGCACTCGGGCACTGCCCGAGGGCCCGGGGTCAGTAGGGGGCCACATGAAATGCCCCTGGTACCTTTTTATAGGCTTTTTTGGGTGTGGTTTGAGTGTGGGCAAGGACACAGGGCCCCATGATCCACTATTGCCCGGGGGCCCCATAAGTTGTCAGTCCGCCCCTGCTCTGTCCGTCCCATTTTCGGTATGGGAATTTATGTACAGGCATATTTATTCATTTCCTATTGATAATCCCCCTGGAACTTCCAGCATAGTGACCAACAGAGAGGGTGTGCTGTGGATATGTGCTGCTGGTTGAACCTGCACCCTGCTTTAGCTCCCTGTGGATTTTGGTCACCCAGGTGGAGGTGTGGGTCCCTCAAGGCAAATCTTGGACTTACTAGACAATGTTAATGGTCTTCATATTATTATTATTATTATATAGGATTTATGGTGCCAACAGTTTGCTCAGCGCTTTACAATATAATGGGAGACAATACAGCAACAATACAGTTCAATACAAGAGGGTTAGGAGGGCCCTGATCCTGGGAGCTTACAATCTAAGAGGGAGGGGCTGATCCTGGGAGCTTACAATCTAAGAGGGAGGGGCTGATCCTGGGAGCTTACAATCTAAGAGGGAGGGGCTGATCCTGGGAGCTTACAATCTAGGAGGGAGGGGCTGATCCTGGGAGCTTACAATCTAGGAGGGAGGGGCTGATCCTGGGAGCTTACAATCTAGGAGGGAGGGGCTGATCCTGGGAGCTTACAATCTAGGAGGGAGGGGCTGGTGGTACAAAAGGTAGTAACTGTGGGGGATGGGCTGGTTGGAAGAGTAGAAGATTCCAGTATTAGCTGAGGGCAGGATAGGCTTCCCTGAAGAGATCGGTTTTCAGAGATCACCTAAAAGTGAGCAGAGTAGGCGATAGTCTGATAAATTGTGGTAGAGAGTTCCAGAGGATGGGGGAGGCTCTGGAGAAGTCCTGGAGACGAGCATGGGAGGAGGAGACAAGGGAGCTAGAGAGCAGGAGGTCGTGCGAGGAGCGGAGAGTACATTTTGGGTGATATTTGGATACAAGATTGGTGATGTAATTTGGGGCGGAGTTATACATGGCTTTATATGTGGCCTGCACAGAGTCCTGACCTCAACCCCATAGAACACCTTTGGGATGAATTAGAAAGGAGACTGCGAGCCAGGCCCCCTCCCCCGACATCAGTGCCTGACCTGACAAATGTGCTCCTGGAAGAATGGTCCAACCTTCCCATAGACACCCTCCTAAACCTGGTGAGTTTTTACCCAGCATAGTTTTATCCAATCACAGGTATTGTCAGTCAGCTGTAAAAAATTATTTTAACACACGAGCAGCAGTAAATATTTAATAATTTAAACACGTTCATAAAAATAGAGATAAACACAATAATGGAACAATATAAATGCACAATGAGGTGTATACATTGAGATGGAGATTTACTAAAATTGGAGAGTGCAGAATCCGGTGTAGCCGTCCATAGCAGCCAATCAGCTTCTAACTTCAGCTTGTTCAGTTAAGCCTTGAGAGAGAAACCTGGAAGCTGATTGGTTTCTATGAAGAGTTGCAGCAGATTTTACGCTCCCCAGTTTTAGCAAATCAACCCCATAATCTTCTGAGTGGCCATCTTGGAATGAAGATCCACTGCAATAATGTGTCTAATGCCAGATAACAGTTCCCATTCTTTGCACAACCCTTTGGCAGTGTCATGGAGTCCATGTTGGCTGCTTGACTCTTCAATGAGGTCATCACCCTGCAAAAAGTTAGAAGGAGATCCTGGATGAGCCCCCATTTTGTAGTTTCTGGATGTATCAGGTTCCTCTGTGCCCTGCACCAGACTTTGCACTTTCCAGTTTTTAGTCTAAAGTGTAACATGATTTCTGCGCTACCTAATTAATATGCAGCCTAAAATTACTGAAAAAATGTTTTAGTAGTATGGTGAGATACACAATGTTACCCCCAAAGTATTGGTTGGCCAGACTTTCCACGCACATGACCTTTAATGGCCCCCCAGTCTTGGTCCGTAGGGTTCAATATTGAGTTGGCCCCACCCTTTTCACGCACATGACCTTTAATGGCCTCCCAGTCTTAGTCTGTAGGGTTCAATATTGACTTGGCCCCGCCCTTTGCAGCTATAACAGCTTCAACTCTTCTGGGAAGGCCGTCCACAAGGTTTAGGAGGGTGTCTATGGGAAGGTTGGACCATTCTTCCAGAAGCACATTTGTCAGGTCAGGCACTGATGTCGGGGGAGGAGGCCTGGCTCGCAGTCTCCGCTCTAATTCATCCCAAAGGTGTTCTATGGGGTTGAGGTCAGGACTCTGTGCAGGACAGTCAAGTTCCTCCACCCCAAACTGGCTCCTCCATGTCTTTATGGACCTTGCTTTGTGCACTGGTGGGGAGTCACATTGGAACAGGAAGGGGCCATCCCCAAACTCCTCCCACAAAGCTGGGAGCATGAAATTGTCCAAAATGTCGCCTTAAGAGTTCCCTTCACTGGAACTAGGGGGCCAAGCCCAACCCCTGAAAAACAGCCCCACACCATAATCCCCCCTCTCCCAATTTTACACTTGGCACAATGCAGTCAGACAAGTACCATTCTCTTGACCACCGCCAAACCCAGACACGTCCATGGGATTGCCAGACAGAGTAGCGTGATTGGTCCCTCTAGAGAACACGCCTCCACTGCTCTAGAGTCCAGTGGCGGCATGCTTTACACCACAGCATCCAACACTTTGCATTGCACTTGGAATGCTTGGATGCAGCTGCTCGGCCATGGGAACCCATTCCATGAAGCTCTCTACGCACTGTTGTTGGGCTCATCTGAAGGCCACACCAAGTTTGGAGGTCTTTAGCTATTGACTCTGCAGACAGTTGGTGGCTTCTGCGCACTGTGTGCTTCAGCATGCGCTGACCCCGCCCTGTCATGTGACGTGGCCTCCCACTTGGTGGCTGAGTGGCTGTTGTTCCCAGTTGCTTCCACTTTGTTATAATCCCACTAACAGTTGAGCGTGGAATATTTAGTAGCCAGGAAATGTCACGGATGGACTTATTGCCCAGGTGGCCACCTATCACGGGACCACGCTTGGAGTCACTGAGCTCCTGAGAGCGACCCATTCTTTCACCAATGTTTGTAGAAGCAGTCTACATGCCTAGGGGCTTGATTGTATACACCTGTGTCCATGGAGGGGATTGGAACACCTGAATCACATGATATGGAGGTGATTGGAACACCTGAATCACATGATGGGGAGGGGATTGGAACACCTGAATCACATGAAATGGAGGGGATTGGAACACCTGAATCACATGATATGGAGGTGATTGGAACACCTGAATCACATGATTGGGAGGGGATTGGAACACCTGAATCACATGATATTGAGGGGATTTGAACACCTGAATCACATGATATGGAGGGGATTGGAACACCTGAATCACATGATATGGAGGGGATTGGAACACCTGAATCACATGATATGGAGGGGATTGGAACACCTGAATCACATGATATGGAGGGGATTGGAACACCTGAATCACATGATATGGAGGGGATTGGAACACCTGAATCACATGATTGGGAGGGGATTGGAACACCTGAATCACATGATATGGAGGGGATTGGAACACCTGAATCACATGATTGGGATACTTTTGGCAATATAGTGTATGTTTCATGTGTTTTAGATCATCATGTTTATTATAGTGAAGTAGGGATGCTAAGGGATTAGCGCCACATTGTATCTTTTTCACCTTTTACTTTCCAGATTTAGTAAATCATCCCCAATGTGTTTTATTTTTGATAAATTGAGTTACGTCTTCTGTCAGATTTTGGGGTGATTTCCCCCTCCCTCTGATGCGTGGAGGACTATTGACCGAGGACGCACATCTCTTACTTTGCCAATGTTTCCCGCACTTTATATTTTTGAGATTTAATCTCTTTGCTATGTTATTATTAATGAAAAGTCTTTGACCCCGAGTCACACACAACACAACAACCAAAATGTATTGGTAAATAGTATGAAGATCTAAACTAACACAGCAATTTACAGGAAAAAAAGACTAAACAAAGGAATTATAGAATATAATACTCATAACCTCATTACTCCAACAGCGAGACGACAACATAGGACAGCATGCATGGAAGTGCCAAAGAGAAGTCTGATATTGCTGTGTAGCACGGGGACCCCTATGATGATCCTCGGATCTTCTCTCTCCTGTCTTCCCCCAAAACCTAACCTGATATAGACCTATCTCTCAGAGACTTGCATAGGCCAATCCCGATTGGTGGATCTATCTAATACATCTACTGTCAGGGATTGGACAATGTCCCCATCCCCCGCATTTCCCATAACTCAGCCCCTCACTAACACCTCCTTTTTGGAATGAAAGTTAAGTACACCCCATTCTAGCCTTTTTTTGGCAGGAACATTAGGCCTGCATGGTCATAGCCTGGGCAAATTGTGCATCCTGGCCAGATGGCCATCCTCATTGCATACCTAAAGAGAGGGCCCTTTGGAATGGACCCGTAGAGTCTGAGACGAGGAAAGATAATGTAATGGTTGTCCCTTCTCGCATACGGTATTAGGACTGGTAAATTATAGAGCATTCTCTGTGGCACACACATGTTCAGCAAGTCAAAACCAGGGATGGGCTACATGTTTGAGTTTAAACTAAGTTCACCGAACACACGAACAGTATGGGCCTCCCACAATGCACTGCGACCTGACAGTTCATTGTGATTGGTCAAAGAAATGCACCTGACCACAGGGTCAGAGTGTAATGGTTTGGCCAATCACATCGCGTGATGATGTCACAATGAGTGAGATGAACCCCACCCCCTTGTGACATCATGACAGTTGTTAAGAACAGCTCAGCCCTATATTTAGGGGATAAGGCTGACCCATCATTGCTGGTTCTATAATTATCTTTCCATCTAATATTTCCCTGAATTAGTTTTTGTCCTTAAAAAAAGCTGGAGGACATTTGTATGCATGGAGCTGTGTTTCCCCATTAGCTCCCAATTAACATTTGAACCTGCACCTGCACTAGCAACGTTCCCCTCTGTGACTGTCAGTGAGGCCTCTGTGCCTTTTCGGAGGGGTCCTGTCCGGTCAGTGCCTGCATGGATGTGGTCTGGGCAGGACTGGTGGACTCAGCTACACATCAGATGCCTTTAAATGTGGCTGAAACCTTTGTCCCTTTTTTCTTTGACTCTCACTGTATTATGTTCTTCTAGAGGCTCTATCACCTATGAGTCTCGTCCCTGAAGAAGGAGAAGACTTACTCTGAAACGCGTCGAATGTTATCCAGGAACTCTGTATTGTTGATATACCTTTATATGTTGATATTGTACTTGTCTGTAAGTAACCGCCCATGTCATATTTTATGGCTGATATGTTTAAACCAATCTATGTTCAATAAAGATTGATATATTTTTTACTCATCCATTGATGCTTTTAAAGTCCCATCCATGGGGGGGGGGGGTTCTTTCATACAATTATTGACCTAATTCCAATAGAACCCCTCTGGGATGTCATGTTTCGGTTCATCCGACGCCGCCAGGTTGCACCTCAGACAATCCAGGAGCTCAGTTTATATTTAATTATTATTTCAACATTTTTTTAGAAGGTTCTCACCATCTTATGATGTCAAGAAAAAAAGGTCTCTGTCTAGACCACACTGTCATTGGTGAGGTAGGTATTCAAGACCACCAACACTTCTTCAAATAAACATGGGAAGAGACAGAATGTATTGTTCAATGCACACCATATGAACCTTTGGTGGCTTGGATAGGTACAACAAAGGGGATGCCAGTAAGCCTTGTAGGGGCCACCACTTTTGGTGGCTCTGCCACCTCTACCTCTCATTGCCCTCATCCTGAGAGTGCAGTTCTCCAGAAAGAAATGAACTTCAGGTTTTAATTTGTTAAATTTCTGCTCCATTTATGAGGAAAGCAACAAAAACACTTCCCGTTTGTTGGCTCTGCGTCTTCATCCTGTGAAATGGTGCTGCTGAGTATCATCATAGCCACCATCTGGAACTTATCCTCATTCTTCTTCTGTTTTTTGCCAAAAATTCCTCAAAGAAGTTAAAAAAGGCTTAAAGCTATAGTATTTCTTAGGGAGACATTGTAACTTCTTTCTCTGCATTATGTCTTGTTTTTGCTGCCATCACATTGCTTGGGGTTCCCTATTGAAATACATACCAGACGAAAAGGGACTGGCATGATTTTTGGGGAGAACCCACTACGTTTTTCTACCATCAAATTGTGGTACTACTTATACGTACATTTATACCCACCAAACCTAAGGGCTGCAGTATTCCTTTTTTAAGGAAGATTGCAGACTTTTGCTCATGTCTCCATTTGTAGGCCTCTTGGTGCAGCCCCTGGCCAATTTCTACCCATCCATAAACAAAGGTGAATGTTTTTAGGATGACAACTACCTGTGCTTTTGTTTCTGCTTTTTGGCCCGTAGTCACCACTTCCAAACCCTGGTGACCCCGGACAAGTATTACCCAACCAAACCCAAAGATTGCAGCTTTCTTGATTGATTAGAAACTCTGCGATCCAATGAAGTTTTCACTTGACAACCCTTAGAAGATATAACTACGAAATGATGGAATCTTCAAAGAAAAACGTTGTACTTTGTAAAGTATTTTAGATCATTCTGTCCACTAGACAATAAATAAAATAGTTGACAAAAAAGATTAAAAAGGTTTCAGTGGATTTTATTCACAGTTTACATTTTCGTAACTACAACAAATTATAAATAAATACATATTCTCAAGTCACAAAGCTGTTATACATTTATTCTATAGAGACCTTTAATGAGATTTTCTGTTGTTGTTACAAAGCAGCAGACGGTCCTGCGGGACTTCCAGCATTTTATATAAGAACAAATCATTAGCCGGTACAAATGTCTTCATGTAAACCTGAGAATATTGTGTAGGTACTCCGTACATGTTCTCCTTTTATTAATTCCTCAGAATGGTGATGGTTTAAATCGATAATTATATCTCTGCTCTATAGTAATACATGTAATCAGACAAAACAAATGAATAATATGAGGAATCTGACAGAGATTTCCTCTTTTACCCTCGTAGGTCTATCAGACCACCCACTGACCATGAATGCACTTTTTGGGCTTTTCCTTCTGATCTATCTGATGACTCTTATCACAAACCTTCTTATATTTTTCTTGGTCCTCACTGACCACCATCTGCACAACCCAATGTATTTATTTCTTGCCAACTTGGCATTTCTGGACATGTCCTATTCATCAGTGACCGCACCAAGGATGCTCTATGACTTGGTCACAAAAAGCCGATCAATATCCATTCCTGCCTGTATAGCCCAAGTCTTTTTCTACGTCTCCTTTGCTGACTCAGAACTTTTCTTGCTCTCGGCTATGTCCTACGACCGCTACATTGCCATCTGCCGCCCCCTACATTACAAACTAATGATGTCTTGGAGGGTCTGTGCTCGTATGGCCTCCATGGTCTGGGTCGCAGGATGTTCTGTGTCTTTGGTTCATACTTTATTTTTGCTCAGGTTGTCCTTCTGCAGAACATCTTCCATCCACAACTTCTATTGTGACCTTCCAGGCTTATATCAGATTACATGTACTGACCCCTTCATAAACATGGTGGCCATATTCTTAGCAGGTGCTACTTTAGCATTAGGAGCCTTTCTTTTGACCTTTCTTCCATATGTCTATATTTTTAGTACCATCCTCAGAATCCGTAGTAAGACTGGAAAGAGGAAAGCATTCTCCACCTGCACCTCACACCTCACCGTGGTCTCCATCTTTTATGGATCCTTCATTTTTATTTACTTGGTTCCATCTTCCAGCAATATGTTAATTTTAAATAAACTGTTTTCAGTCATATCTGCCCTCATTAACCCATTGCTGAATCCTCTGATCTACAGCCTGAGGAACAAAGATCTCATGGAGGCACTTCTGAGGACTTATTATCGCCTAAAATTAATTCAGGTTTGCTGCTGAAACTAAAATTGTGAATATTGACACTTTTATTTTTCTAGAAAATTTTTAGATGACTAATGATTTTAGTAATGTCTTTCATAAATGGAAAAAATGTCCGTTGTTCATAGCTGTACCCAACCTATTCATGACCAATGGTCACTGTAATCCTGATGCCCTGGCTACATTCTTTTCTTTTCTTTTTTGTTTTTAACTTCTTTTTTTTATTATTTCAAATACATTGCATATCATTCATACGTGTACAAGGAAACATTGAATAAAAACAAGACATGACATAGGAAGGAGGACATGTAAGAAGGCGCATTCTCAAGAACCCCCAAACTCTTTTTTCCTAATGACACTTTTATTTCCTCTTTAAAAAGGAACAGAAAGAAATTAAGATAATTCCTAGTTTAAAAATACTGTTTGGTCCACCTAGGTTTATCCAAGAGAGTTCTTAGATCCAACAGGCCTTTTATATCCTACCTACCCCCCCCCCCCCCCCATCATCTCTCATCCTCCTCCTATGTTTGTGTTTTGTGACTTTACAAAGAAATCTCAATCGTGACTTCTTTTCCCTTTCTCCCTTCCTTCTTAAACAATACTGTAACCAGAGCAATATTTTTTTTACACACTATGATTGCTTATACTAGTGAATTTCACTGTTATAAGCAACCAGTTTTACCGAGCGAAATGGATACATTCAGTATTTACTATTGTTGTTAGCTGTGAGTGTTCACAGCTAATCACATGGTACAGGTGGGTTGTGATTTGCCCTCTCTGTACCTGGTGATCACTGTGACACATCAGCACAATCAGCACGAATGAACTCCATTCATTGTGTACTATTGTCATGTGATCTGCTATGATTGCTAACAGCGGTCACATGGTACCAACAGCAGCTGGTACACTGATTGGTCACCTGCTATGTCTGGTGGAAACAGCGGGGACAGATCACGCCGCAGTGTGGCCCATGGGGCGAGCACAAGCCACGTTCTGTGGAGGACATAATATAACATCCACACATAATGACGTGTGTATTGCCGTCATTTGTCTTTAGGCCGGACAGAAAAAAGATATACAGTATATATATATTTTTTTTTATTTTTTTAAAGAATACTTAGTATGTAAATTAAATTTCCATTATAAATGTTAGTCTTTGCAACGCTAGTAGTAGTTACTCTTGTTACCGCAAGCACAGATCAACTCCCATCTTCCACACGGAATCATGGCTACGGTACTCATCCTTGGGATGGCAGCATATAGGCAAAAATATCTGCCTAATTTTACCTTCTCCTCCCCCCACGCTAGTGATTGGGCATTGAAAGAGCAGCAGTATGCTGAGGTAATCTGTGTGCTTTCCCATCCAGTAAGCGTGTTCATTGTCTTTCACTGTGTGCCACCCAAGTTCTATATCAGACCCTTTGAGTGTGGTATGGATTTTAAGGGAGAACACCATGCAAAATACATGCAGGAACCCCCCAAAATCTGTAGTAGACCCTTATCAGAGCATGCAGCATGGCTGGCCAGGAAATACGGGGTGAACACACCACTTGAACCAAACCAGGTCACATGCCCTCAACATGGGAAAGGCACCTTTCAAGGGTTGCCCCCCCAGAAAAGCACCTTGTCTCATGCTGATGCCTGTTTCCCACAACCCCAGCCTGGTGGTTGGGGGGGACCATTGGCAGGGGGTTTAAAAGAATTTGGAAGCCATCCTTAAATATACAGGTGACCTAGACACTGGATACCCCCCATGTGATGTGTAAGGGGTACAAATTAAAAAAAAAAATTATTAAACACACTTGTAAAAAATAAATAAAAAACCAAAAATGTCCTACAATGCAACTCCCTTGATGATCACATTGTCCAGCAATGCAGATCCTCGTTCATTGTGAATGACTTCACCCGAGAGACCCCGCCCCTTTGCTTACATTTAGCAGAAGGGACCAGAAGCTGTCATTTGCTGCAAATTGGTAACTTGGTCAGACATATTTGGTGAGTCGGTGAATTGTTTCTTTCAACGCGTCAACGGAATGACAGGAGTTGTTCAACATGATTGACTAAGATCTGCATCTATGGACAATGGGACTGAAGATAGATTTACATCTTTTGACTTTTTTGGTGTTTTTTATTTTTTGACTTAAAAACTTGTTAAATATTTTGTTTAGCTACTATGCATATTTTTATATAAATAAGTAGGAGTCCTATCATCCCCTTAGTCATCCGTATGGAGAGAGATATCTGGGTCCTTTTTATTTTTAATGGGGTTTTCATATTTTAATAAGCTCCCTACCCTCAGATCCCACAACCCCCAGAGCTTTGGGAAAGGCACCTTTGCCCTAAACAGCATAGGAACAAGGTGGTTGCCAGGGGTGTCCCCTTGCCAAGGTACCCCCCATGTTGAGGGCATAGGGCCTTGCACAGTTCAGAGTTCTGCCTTGATCTTGTCTCCTCCTTTTCCTGGCCTTCCATGCTGCATACTCAAATGTCTAGTATAGATTTTGGGGGGATTCCATGCTTTTTTTGTTTTTTGCATGGGGTTCCCTATTAAAATTCATACCAAATCTAAATGAACTGGTATGATTTTTGGGAAGAACCCATTACTTTTTTCCACAAATCTCCACACTTTGTCCAAAAAGGAATGAGACATTGGCTGCTAGAACGCTGGTGACCGCCGGCTCCAACAACCAACCTGAGCAGGAATCTGTCTCATTTAGCAGCGGTATCACTAATATAAAGGAGACACCTTCCTACTGCTAAATGTTTTACTTCCCGCTACAGTTGGGGGTTTGGCCCAACCGAACACCCATTTAGTTTGTCACTTCACCAAACCTTCAGACAATCAAAATTCGGTTTGAACATTTGGACTGGACCAGCAACTTCTCCCTACATGTAACAGAACAGACTGTCCTCCTGGATTGTGAAGTTTTTCTATCTGAAATTTTTAATAGCTGGGCGAATTTTCACCGCTTTGTGACCATAGATGTTTTCCTTTTAACTGGCAGGAAATGGCAACGTAGAGAATAAATTGTTAATAATTTGGGAAAAAAAATCTCATAGAGATTCCTGGTCTTATTTGTGTGGGTGGGTCAGACTCTCCGTGGTGTTGGTAGACCCTGGCATCCAGGCACATGTCCCAGACCTCTTGTTGAATGTTCCATTTTTTCTGGTCTTCAGAGACGGTTTGGCAGAGACATTCATTGACAGTTTGGTTTAACATTTGAAGATGCAGCCATGGAAGGTCTTTCTTCCTTGGCCTCTATACCCACCATTCCTTTTCCCTCTCTTGATTCCCTTGTCATGGGTGATACATGGAAGCTACTGTACCAAGGTTACATTATTTTTCTGAAAATACAAATTTACTGAGTTACTTTGTGTCCATCTCCAGCAATATGTTTAGTAAGAAAAAAATGTTTTTGGTCATATATGTCCTCATTTACCCTTTAACTTTCCATTTTCTAATTTGTCTGATAACCTCTTTTGCATTTTCATACTTTGAGTTCAGGGGAGTAACTGACCTCATTTACCGCTTGCCGAATTTTCTATTTTGTATTTTGTTTTCTATTGCCTGACGATTAGCAAACTTCAAAGAAGCCTTCAGAAGTTCCTTTTATTACTTAAAGTTACCTGAAATTTAAATGGGATTAACTGAAAGTTAAATATTTGTTATCTACACAGGCTTTTAGTGATTTGTTTTACAAAGGGGTTCATTTAGCAGAGTGGCTAAGTGGTTAGAACTTCCATCTAGCAGCACTACAATTGTTGGTTCAAATCCCAACCATGGCACTACCTGCACAGAGTTTGCAAGTTCTCCTGAAGCCTGAATGGGTTTCCTCCCACACTCCGAAGACATGCTGGTGAGTTAATTGGCTCCTATCAAAATTGGCCCTAATATGTGTATGTGTGAATTTGGGTTAGAGGCCTTAGATTGTAAGTCGGGATCCACCCCAGAGTCTGGAGAGGCACCTGGGTCAACGTAGTTCTGAGAGCATGAGCCAGCCGCTCCCTCCCCCTCCTCCAGAAGCTGAACCTGAGACCTTCAGTGCAAGGATCTTCCTGCTTCTCCTTCATACATTCTCTGGATCTGTGCTTCTTCTTCCATCATTCCCAATCTCAGAATGCAAATTTGGCCAACTCTTCCCATACCATCCAGTGGAAACTTGCTCCAGTTCCAGCACCATAGCAGATACGCAGACACAATCACTATTTTTTATTATGGCTAATTTTACTAATTGTATTATTTTTGTAAAATTAAATTATATTTATGTACTATTGAAACATGTTTCTCAAAAGGTAGTCGCCATCTTACAAATCTTAAAAATTCAAGCCAAACGGGCCTCTAGCTAGACCATACTGGCATTGGCAGGGTATTCAAGACTACCAACACCTCTTCAAACAAACATGGAAAGGGACAGAATAAATTGTTGAATGCACACTGTGTGAACCTTTTGGTGGCTTGCAGAGGTGGGGGGATGCCAGTAAACCTTGTATGGCTGCAACATTTGGTGGCTCTGCCACTTCTACCTCCTAATCACAAGAGTGCAAATCTCTAGAAATGAACTTTTCTGCTCCATTTCACAGGGAAAACACCGAAAACATTTCCCTTTTGTTAACTCAGCTGCTTAATCCTGTGTAATGGTGCTGCCCAGTATCATCATAACCACCATGTGGAACATATCCTCGTCTCCCCTTTCTTGTCAAAAACCCCTCATGGAATTAAAAATGGGCCAAAGCTATAGTTTTTCTTAGGAAGACACTGTGACATATTTCTCTGCCTTTTGGCTTGTTTTTGCTGCCATGAAATTGTGGTTCTACTGAAGAATCTATACCCACCAAAACCCACCGAAAACATGTCTGCAGGATTCATTTTTTAGAAAGACTGCCTACGTTTTACTCATGTCTCCATTTTTAGGCCTCTTGGTGCAGCCCCGGGCCAACTTCTACCCATCTATGAATGAAAGGATAATGTTTTTAAGAAGGAGGACTACCTGTGCCTTTAGTTTCTGCTTTTTGGCCCGTAGTTATCGCTTCCAAACCCTGGTGACCCCGGACAAGTTTTTCCCAACCAAACATAAAGATTGCAGCTTTCTTTACAGATTAGAAATTGTGCGATCCAATGAAGTTTTCACTTGACAACCCTTAGAAGATGCAACTACAAAATGATGGAATCTTCAAAGAAAAACATTGTACTTCCTGAAAATTTTGTACTTCTTTGTAAAGTATTTTAGATCATTCTGTCCACTAGCTAATAAATAAAATAGTTGACAAAAAAGATTAAAAGCGGTCACAAAGGTGGTGGGGTCGGCCTGCTCCTATCACCGCTGAGCACCTTCCAGGTCCTCCCTAATCCTCCCTCCCTAACTTTCTCCTCCTTCGAGGCTCACTGCATCCGGCTCTTCTCACCCACCCCCCTAAGGATCGCAGTGATCTACAGGTCTCCCGGATCCATACCCCGCTTCCTGGATGACTTCGCTGCCTGGCTTCCCTTCTTCCTCTCCTCTGAGCTACCAACCATCATCCTCGGGGACTTCAATATCCCCATCAATGACAACAGCCCGGCTACTTCCCAATTCCTCCACCTAACCTCCTCCTTCGCGCTCACACAGCACACTCAATCCTCCACCCACATCATTGGGAACACCCTGGACCTCGTCTTCTCCCACCTCTGTACCCTCAACCAGTTCTCTAACACCCCCTTCCCTCTCTCCGACCACCACCTCCTCACGTTCTCCATCTCCCCTTCCCCTAACTCCCCCCCCCCAGAGCGCCAAACCATCACCAGCCGCAACCTTCGCAACCTGAACCCGGCCCCCCTCCACTCAGCTGCCGACCGCCTACACGACAGCATCCTTCCACTGTCTTGTCCTGACCTAGCCACTAACACGTACAACGACTCACTATCAGCTACCCTAGACTCTCTGGCACCCCTAACCACACGCTACATCAAACCCAGACCGCTCCAACCATGGCAGAACGACCACACTAAATGCCTCAAACGTCGCAGTCGTGCGCTGGAGAGACTATGGCGCAAAACCAGGTCCCCCCGTTCATTCTCCCTCTACAAATCTGCCTTCCTCACTTACACCTCCTCCCTCCACGCCGCCAAGCAGGCTTACTTCGTAAACCTGATTAACACCCTCTCCTCCTGCCCTCGCCGACTCTTCTCCACCTTCAACTCCCTGCTCTCCCCCCCCCCTCCTCCACTCAGTACCTCACTCACCGCCCACGAGATTGCCACTCATTTCCACAATAAAATTGATGCAATCCGTCAGGACATAGTCAACTCGCAATCTACCTCCCCACCTAGCCTCCCCCCCCCTATCTCCCCCTCATCTCTTCCCTCCTCTGACCTCGCAACCGCACTGCCCCCCTCCACACCCAAGACCCCGCTTACCGTAACCCCACCAGCTCTGCACTCCTTCAGCCCCGCTACCACTGAGGAAGTCACCAGGGTCTTCTCTGAAGCCCGCCTCACTACCTGCCCCCTAGACCCTATCCCCTCTCGACTCCTCCAGTCACCCCCCTCTTCCCTCATCTGCTCCCTCACCCACATCTTCAATCTCTCCCTCTCTACCGGCGTATTCCCCTCCCCCCTAAAGCATGCGCACATCACCCCCATACTCAAAAAGCCCTCCCTGGACCCCTCTGACCCAAACAACCTCAGACCCATCTCCCTGCTGCCACTCACTTCCAAACTCCTGGAGCGCTTAGTCTACAACCGCCTAAGCGCCCACCTAACTGACAACAACCTCCTTGATCCACTACAGTCCGGCTTCCGTCCCCTACACTCCACCGAAACCGCCCTCCTCAAAATCACCAACGACCTACTTACCGCCAAAGCCAAAGGCGACTACTCTGTCCTCCTCCTCCTGGACCTCTCCGCGGCCTTCGACACAGTTGACCACCCCCTCCTCCTTAATAAACTATTCTCCCTTGGCATCAGAGACACCGCTCTCTCCTGGTTCTCCTCTTACCTATCCCGACGCTCCTTCAGCGTTTCCTACAATGGTGCCACCTCCCCTTCCCTCCCCCTCTCTGTTGGGGTCCCCCAGGGCTCTGTCCTTGGACCCCTTCTCTTCTCCATCTACACCTCCTCCCTTGGCAAACTCATACACTCCCACGGCTTCAACTACCATCTCTATGCTGATGACACTCAAATTTACCTCTCCACCCCTCACCTCACCTCCACTTTCTCCGCCCGCATCACTCACCTCCTAAACGACATCTCTGACTGGATGTCGCTCCATTTCCTCAAACTCAACCTCTCCAAAACCGAGCTTCTCGTCTTCCCTCCTGCCCACGCCCCCCCCCCCATCCTATCCATCACTACTAACGTCACCACCATCAATCCCGCCCCGCAAGCCAAAGTCCTTGGGGTCATTCTGGACTCTAACCTCTCCTTCCAACCTCATGTCAAATCACTGACAAACACATGCAGGCTCCACCTCCGCAATATCGCCAAAATACGCACCTTCCTTACCCCAGACACCGCTAAACTACTTGTGCACTCCCTGATTATCTCACGCCTTGACTACTGCAACTCCCTCCTCACCGGCCTACCCCAGTGCAAACTCTCCCCGCTTCAGACCATCCTGAACTCAGCTGCCAGACTCATCCACCTCACCACCCGCTCCACCTCTGCCACCCCCCTCTGCCTATCCCCTCATTGGCTCCCTATCGCCCAATGCATCAAATTCAAACTACTCACTCTGACCTACAAAGCCATTCACAACACTGCCCCTAACTACCTCACCGACCTGATTCCCAAGTACCACCCTACCCGTACCCTTCGCTCTTCACAGGACCTCCTTCTATCTTGCTCCCTGGTCTCCTCCTCACACGCACGTCTGCAAGACTTCTCCAGGTCCTCCCCCATCCTCTGGAACTCACTACCCCAATCCATCAGACTGTCACCTTCCCTCCTCACCTTCAGGCGCTCCCTGAAAACCCACCTCTTCAGGGAAGCCTACCCCACCCTCACCTAACTGCTGCTCTCCTTCATTCCTCCTACCACTCCATCCCCCACAGCCACTTCCTCCTGTACCACTACCCCCTCCCTCCCAGATTGTAAGCTCGAAAGAGTAGGGCCCTCTTACCCCTCGTGTGCTGTTCGTAGCTGCTGTAATGTTTCATGTATTGTCCCCCCCTCTATTGTACAGCGCTGAGCAAACCCTTTGGCGCTATATAAACTCAATGTAATATATAATAATAATATAATAATTAAAATGGTTTCAGTGGATTTTATTGACAGTTTACATTTTCATAACTACAACAAATTATAAATAAATACATACATATTAAATAAAAAAAGGGCAAAAGCTATAGTTTTTCTTAGGAAGACACCGTGACATATTTCTCTGCCTTTTGGCTTGTTTTTGCTGCCATGAAATTGTGGTACTACTGAACAATCTATATCCACCAAAAACACAACTGCAGGATACATTTTTTAGAAAGATTTCCGACTTTTTCTTCATTTCTCCATTTTTAGGCCTCTTGGTGCAGCCCCGGGCCAACTTCTACCCATCTATGAATGAAAGGATAATGTTTTTAAGAAGGAGGACTACCTGTGCCTTTAGTTTCTGCTTCTTGGCCCGTAGTTATCGCTTTCAAACCCCGGTGACCCCGGACAAGTATTACCCAACCAAACACAAAGATTGCAGCTTTCTTTACAGGTTAGAAACTGTGCGATCCAATGACAACCCTTAGAAGATGCAACTACAAAACGATGGAATCTTAAAAGAAAAACGTTGTACTTTGTAAAGTATTTTAGATCATTCTGTAAATTAGCCAATAAATAAAATTAATTTTATTCAGAGTTCACATTTTCATAACTACAACAAAGTATAAATAAATAAATATTCTCAAATCACAAAGCTGTTATACATTTATTCTATAGAGACTAGAGATGAGCGAATTATTCAAAAATTAGATTCGACTGATTCGGCGAATTCGTGGAAAAAATTTGATTCGAGTCGAATATATTCGCTGCAAATTTAACTTATAAAAGGGTGTTTCTAGGCTTCAGAGAGCCTTTATATTAGTGCTGAACACTGTACCTTTAATTTAAATGCCCTTGGAGTCTGCTGGGGAAGAGAAATAATACTGTCAGTCAGTATGACATGCAGATGAGTGCCGTCGATCTTAGAATCACCGCACACTTCACTCATTTGGGCAGTCACGGGGCCAAAACCAGAGTGTGGAGCCACAGTGTGGCGGTGGAGGCAGCAGCAATGGGAGGCCATACAGCACCCTATGACAAAATGGAACCCACCAGCAGTGTGAGGAGACCTGAAAGTAGCACATGGCAGAGTGTGGCGATGGAGACAGCAGCAATGGGAGGCCGTACAGGGACCCATGACACACTCTGGACCTGGCAGCAGCGTGAGGAGGCGGTACAGGGGCCCATGACAGATTACGGGCCTGGCAGCAGCATGAGGACTCGGTACGGGGGCCCATGGCAGATTACGGGCCTGGCAGCAGCAATGGGAGGCCGTACAGGGACCCATGACACACTCTGGACCTGGCAGCAGCATGAGGAGGCGGTACAGGGGCCCATGACAGATTACGGGCCTGGCAGCAGCATGAGGAGTCGGTACGGGGGCCCATGGCAGATTACGGGCCTGGCAGCAGCAATGGGAGGCCATACAGCACCCTATGACAAAATGGAACCCACCAGCAGTGTGAGGAGACCAGAAAGTGGCACATGGCAGAGTGTGGCGATGGAGACAGCAGCAATGGGAGGCCGTACAGGGACCCATGACACACTCTGGACCTGGCAGCAGCATGAGGAGGCGGTACAGGGGCCCATGACAGATTACGGGCCTGGCAGCAGCATGAGGAGGCGGTACGGGGGCCCATGGCAGATTACGGGCCTGGCAGCAGCAATGGGAGGCCCGTAATCTGCCAGCACCCTATGACAAAATGGAACCCTGGGCTGGGGCAGGCAGAACCGCCGTATCTTTATCACGGTTTTCCCAGGCCACTGAATGGCGACGCTGCATATGCTGACGCAACGCTGTAGTCCCAACATGGGCCCCCTGGCCACGCTTGACTTTCTGGCCACATAGTCGACATACGGCTACGTTTACTTCCTCGGGCGGCTTGACGAAAAATTGCCACACCACCGAGTAGGAAACTTTGCCCCCGCTACTCCTCACTGGCTGACTGCTACTTCCTCCGTGCACACCGGCACCACTACTGGCCGTGGTGGTAGGCTGCAGTGGAGCTGGTGCTCTACTCCGTGGCCGTTTGCCTCCACTGACACTTCTGCGACCCTTCTGCCTACTGGCAGCAGCAATGGGAGGCCGTACAGGGACCCATGACACACTCTGGACCTGGCAGCAGCATGAGGAGGCGGTACAGGGGCCCATGACAGATTACGGGCCTGGCAGCAGCATGAGGAGGCGGTAGGGGGGCCCATGGCAGATTAGAGGCCTGGCAGCAGCAATGGGAGGCCCGTAATCTGCCAGCACCCTATGACAAAATGGAACCCAGCAGCAGTGTGAGGAGACCGGAAAGTGGCACATGGCAGAGTGTGGCGATGGAGACAGCAGCAATGGGAGGCGGTACAGGGACCCATGACACACTGTGGACCTGGCAGCAGCATGAGGAGGCGGTACAGGGGCCCATGGCAGATTAGGGGCCTGGCAGCAGCAATGGGAGGCCCGTAATCTGCCAGCACCCTATGACAAAATGGAACCCAGCAGCAGTGTGAGGAGACCTGAAAGTGGCACATGGCAGAGTGTGGCGATGGAGACAGCAGCAATGGGAGGCGGTACAGGGACCCATGACACACTGTGGACCTGGCAGCAGCATGAGGAGGCGGTACAGGGGCCCATGGCAGATTAGGGGCCTGGAAGCAGCAATGGGAGACGCCCGTAATCTGCCAGCACCCTATGACAAAATGGAACCCAGCAGCAGTGTGAGGAGACCTGAAAGTGGCACATGGCAGAGTGTGGCGATGGAGACAGCAGCAATGGGAGGCGGTACAGGGACCCATGACACACTGTGGACCTGGCAGCAGCATGAGGAGGCGGTATAGGGGCCCATGGCAGATTAGGGGCCTGGAAGCAGCAATGGGAGATGCCCGTAATCTGCCAGCACCCTATGACAAAATGGAACCCAGCAGCAGTGTGAGGAGACCTGAAAGTGGCACATGGCAGAGTGTGGCGATGGAGACAGCAGCAATGGGAGGCCGTACAGGGACCCATGACACACTGTGGACCTGGCAGCAGCATGAGGAGGCGGTACAGGGGCCCATGGCAGATTAGGGGCCTGGCAGCAGCAATGGGAGGCCCGTAATCTGCCAGCACCCTATGACAAAATGGAACCCAGCAGCAGTGTGAGGAGACCTGAAAGTGGCACATGGCAGAGTGTGGCGATGGAGACAGCAGCAATGGGAGGCCGTACAGGGACCCATGACACACTGTGGACCTGGCAGCAGCATGAGGAGGCGGTACAGGGGCCCATGGCAGATTAGGGGCCTGGCAGCAGCAATGGGAGACGCCCGTAATCTGCCAGCACCCTATGACAAAATGGAACCCAGCAGCAGTGTTAGGAGACCTGAAAGTGGCACATGGCAGAGTGTGGCGATGGAGACAGCAGCAATGGGAGGCCATACAGGGACCCATGACACACTGTGGAAATGGCAGCAGCATGAGGAGGCGGTACAGGGGCCCATGGCAGATTAGGGGCCTGGCAACAGCAATGGGAGACGCCCGTAATCTGCCAGCACCCTATGACAAAATGGAACCCAGCAGCAGTGTGAGGAGACCTGAAAGTGGCACATGGCAGAGTGTGGCGATGGAGACAGCAGCAATGGGAGGCCGTACAGGGACCCATGACACACTGTGGACCTGGCAGCAGCATGAGGAGGCGGTACAGGGGCCCATGGCAGATTAGGGGCCTGGTAGCAGCAATGGGAGACGCCCGTAATCTGCCAGCACCCTATGACAAAATGGAACCCAGCAGCAGTGTGAGGAGACCTGAAAGTGGCACATGGCAGAGTGTGGCGATGGAGACAGCAACAATGGGAGGTGGTACAGGGACCCATGACACACTGTGGACCTGGCAGCAGCATGAGGAGGCGGTACAGGGGCCCATGGCAGATTAGGGGCCTGGCAGCAGCAATGGGAGGCCCGTAATCTGCCAGCACCCTATGACAAAATGGAACCCAGCAGCAGTGTGAGGTGACCTGAAAGTGGCACATGGCAGAGTGTGGCGATGGAGACAGCAGCAATGGGAGGCCGTACAGGGACCCATGACACACTGTGGACCTGGCAGCAGCATGAGGAGGCGGTACAGGGGCCCATGGCAGATTAGGGGCCTGGCAGCAGCAATGGGAGACGCCCGTAATCTGCCAGCACCCTATGACAAAATGGAACCCAGCAGCAGTGTGAGGAGACCTGAAAGTGGCACATGGCAGAGTGTGGCGATGGAGACAGCAGCAATGGGAGGCCGTACAGGGACCCATGACACACTGTGGACCTGGCAGCAGCATGAGGAGGTGGTACAGGGGCCCATGGCAGATTAGGGGCCTGGCAGCAGCAATGGGAGACGCCCGTAATCTGCCAGCACCCTATGACAAAATGGAACCCAGCAGCAGTGTGAGGAGACCTGAAAGTGGCACATGGCAGAGTGTGGCGATGGAGACAGCAGCAATGGGAGGCCGTACAGGGACCCATGACACACTGTGGACCTGGCAGCAGCATGAGGAGGCGGTACAGGGGCCCATGGCAGATTAGGGGCCTGGCAGCAGCAATGGGAGGCCCGTAATCTGCCAGCACCCTATGACAAAATGGAACCCAGCAGCAGTGTGAGGAGACCTGAAAGTGGCACATGGCAGAGTGTGGCGATGGAGACAGCAGCAATGGGAGGCCGTACAGGGACCCATGACACACTGTGGACCTGGCAGCAGCATGAGGAGGCGGTACAGGGGCCCATGGCAGATTACGGGCCTGGCAGCAGCAATGGGAGGCCCGTAATCTGCCAGCACCCTATGACAAAATGGAACCCAGCAGCAGTGTGAGGAGACCTGAAAGTGGCACATGGCAGAGTGTGGCGATGGAGACAGCAGCAATGGGAGGCCGTACAGGGACCCATGACACACTGTGGACCTGGCAGCAGCATGAGGAGGCGGTACAGGGGCCCATGGCAGATTAGGGGCCTGGCAGCAGCAATGGGAGGCCCGTAATCTGCCAGCACCCTATGACAAAATGGAACACACCAGCAGTGTGAGGAGACCTGAAAGTGGCACATGTTTGGGGCATGATTCATGGCGGATTTAGTCAGTTGTGTCAGGAACTGGTGGTTTGAAATCCAGACTAATCCACGCCTGATTCATTTTCACAAACGTGAGTCTCTCCACACTTTGGGTGGACAGTCGTGTCCTCCGCGGAGTTACAATACCTCCTGCCGCACTAAACACGCGCTCCGATGCCACGCTACTGGCCGGGCATGACAGCCTTTCAAGGGCAAATTCAGCTAGTTGGGGCCAAAGGTCAAGTTTCGTTGCCCAGTAGTCAAGGGGATTGTCTACCTCGGTTGGCAGGGTGCTGTCCAAGTAGGCCCAAGCCTGTTGTTTGAGCTCCTGCTCCAGGTCCACCTGATGCTGCTGCTGCTGCGGCTGGTTAGTAGTTTCCTCACTGCGCTGGTGAAGAAAGCTACTCATCATCGACTGCAGACTGAGGCAGCCGCTGCTGGTGGAGCTGCCACTGCTCCTACCACCCCACCCCTCCCCTGCTGCCATGGCAGCGGAACGCGAGCACACAGGGCCCACAGTGTCTGAGGATGGACGTTGGCGCAGAAAGGCAGAGACCAACTGACTACATAGGTGGTTTTTATAGTACGTAATTTTGGCCTCCCTCTCAGCAGGTGTGAAAAAGGCCACCATTTTGGACCGGTAGCGAGGGTCCAACAAGGTGGACAGCCAAAAGTCATCCCTCTGTCTGATGGTTATTATTCGGCTGTCGCTACGCAAACAACCGAGCATGCTATGGGCCATTTGTGCCAAGGAATGCGAGGGACTCCCTGCCTCCATCTCCACAGCATACTGCCACGGTGCGTCTGGGTCCTCTGTCTCCTCCTCCTCCTCTACCAGATGCTCCTGCTCCTCCACTCCTGTCCGCTGAGTGGAAAAACCACCCATTTCACTCAATAATTCCTGAGCACCAATGTCCTCCTCTACCTCCTCCTCTTCTTCCTGTCCTGCCCCCACAGGGGTCATGTGGCGTTGAGATCTGTGCGCCACGTCTACCGCACCCTGACCAGCCATTGTTAACAGCATTTGTTCCAGGATGTGCAACAGAGGAATGACGTCGTTCATCCCATAGTCCTGCCGACTCACGAATAGCGTGGCCTCCTCAAAGGGCCTGAGCAAGCGGCAGGTGTCACGCATGAGCTGCCAATGGCTGACATCTAAGTTACACAGGGGAGTACCTTTATCCGCTTGTAACATCAGGAAATCGGTGATGGCCTTTCGCTGTTCGTAAAGGCGGTCTAACATGTGTAGGGTTGAATTCCACCTTGTTGCAACGTCGCAGATCAGGCGATGCTGTGGAATTCCGTTCTGCCGCTGCAGCTCAAGGAGGGTGTTCTTTGCGGTGTAGGAATGGCTGAAATGCATGCAAAGTTTACGTGACATTTTAAGGATGTCTTGCAGTGGGATGGTGGATTTTAGGAACCGCTTGACAACCAGATTGAACACGTGAGCCATGCATGGCGCATGGCACAACCTTCCTTGACGCAGAGCAGACACCATGTTCTTTCCGTTGTCGGTCAACATGGTTCCGATTTTCAGTTTGCGCGGAGACAGCCATCTGTCGATTTCTCTGTTCATTACACTCAGAAGTTCCTCCCCTGTGTGACTACGTTCGCCAAGGCATACCAGGTGCAGCACAGCGTGACACCGTTGCGCCCTGCACATGTGATATGCCGGTCGGGTAATGGGACTTGGCACGGGGGTGGCGGCTGAGGACACGGCGGAAGAAGAGGTGGTAGAGGCGGACATCTTTGCTGGACCAAGCACGTGCAAACGTGGAGGCAAAAGCGGCGTGACCTGTCCAAGTTGCTGGTGCGGCTGTGCCGGCACCACGTTCACCCAGTGGGCCGTAAATGACATGTACTGTCCCTGACCGTAGTTACAGCTCCACACGTCGGCGCTGCCGTGCACTTTGGCAGAGACCGACATGCTCAAAGACTGGCCCACCATCTCTTCTACATGTGAATGCAGGGCTGGCACTGCCTTTTTGGCGAAGAAATGCCGGCTTGGCACTCTCCACCGCGGCGCGGCACAAGCCATCATTTCTCGGAAAGGTGCTGAGTCCACCACTTGGAAAGGGAGGGACTGCAGCACCAGCAACTTGGACAGGAGGACGTTCAGCTTCTGCACCGTCGGGTGCGTGCTCGCAAACTGTTGTCTCTTGGAAACGGATTCCAAGAAAGACTGCTGACGGAAACCGTGAAGAGGAGTAGCAGGAGAAGGAGCATCTGAACGAGCGGAAGATGCCAACGAGCGACAACTCCCCTCAGCAGAGGTGTTGGAGCCTTGACTGGCTGATAGATGGCGATTGACGTCGGGTGACGGAGCAAGTAACGGAGCGGGTGATGGAGCGGGGGCTGGGGCAGGCAGAACCACCGTATCTTTATCACGGTTTTCCCAGGCCACCAAATGGCGACGCTGCATATGCTGATGCAATGCTGTAGTCCCAACATGGGCCCCCTGGCCATGCTTGACTTTCTGGCCACATAGTCGACATACGGCTACGTTTACTTCCTCGGGCGGCTTGACGAAAAATTGCCACACCGCCGAGTAGGAAACTTTGCCCCCGCTACTCCTCACTGGCTGACTGCTACTTCCTCCGTGCACACCGGCACCACTACTGGCCGTGGTGGTAGGCTGCAGTGGAGCTGGTGCTCTACTCCGTGGCCGTTTGCCTCCACTGACACTGCAGCGACCCTGCTGCCTCTTGGCAGCAGCAATGGGAGGCCGTACGGGGACCCATGACACACTCTGGACCTGGCAGCAGCATGAGGAGGCAGTACAGGGGCCCATGACAGATTACGGGCCTGGCAGCAGCATGAGGAGGCGGGAGGGGGGCCCATGGCCCGACTGTTTTGCTCGCTGCCAAGCTGGCACCCTCTTCTCCTGATGATGCGGAAGCAATAGCCTGATGACGACGAGGTTGCCAAGTGCGATCAGCCTCATCATCATCAATTAGGGTCTCCGCCTCACTACTAGCCCCCTCGGCTGCGTGTGGGTCAGGAGACAGACCCTTCTCTAGACCGGCTACCGAGCCACTCTCCTCGCCAGTACTTCTTCGCCTGGCTGCTGAAGAGGCGGATGTCTCCCCCCGTTCCTGACCGCCCTCTGTTAGCTCTTCCTCACTGTACAGTGGGGCTGAGCCCACAGCATGCGATACTTCGCTTGGTGAGGGAGCACCAAAGGACAGGGGCAGGTAGAGGACACGTGATTTCAGTGGGCTTGCTCCCGGGCCATGCCAACTAACGGTTGTGTCTGACGTACACACTGACCGTTGGCTGTAGGTGTCAGAGGTGACCTGGGAAGAGGAAGACGACCGAGCCAACCAATCGATGACGGCAGGGTTGTCGGTGGAGACACGACTGCTGGATGACACCGGGAGCACTGGCCTCTGGCTGCGACTAGTGCTGCCTCGACCCCTTCCTCTGCTGCCACGTCTGCTCGCTCCTGAAACATTGCCTCCTCTGCCACTCCTCTGCATGTTGTCTGACATACTCTTTAATTCTATAAGCACCCCAAAAATAACATAACGATTCTGTGTCCCTGAGTAACAATTATGTGTCCCTGAGTAACGATTCTGTGTCCCTGAGTAACGATTCTGTGTCCCTGAGTAACAATTCTGTGTCCCTGAGTAACGATTCTCTGTCCCTGAGTAACAGTTCTGTGTCCCTGAGTAACAGTTCTGTGTCCCTGAGTAACAGTTCTGTGTCCCTCAGTAACAATTCTGTGTCTGTCCCTGAGTAACAATTCTGTGTCCCTCAGTAACAATTCTGTGTCCCTCAGTAACAATTCTGTGTCTGTCCCTGAGTAACAGTTCTGTGTCCCTGAGTAACAGTTCTGTGTCCCTGAGTAACAGTTCTGTGTCCCTCAGTAACAATTCTGTGTCTGTCCCTGAGTAACAATTCTGTGTCCCTCAGTAACAATTCTGTGTCCCTCAGTAACAATTCTGTGTCTGTCCCTGAGTAACAGTTCTGTGTCCCTGAGTAACAGTTCTGTGTCCCTGAGTAACAGTTCTGTGTCCCTGAGTAACAATTATGTGTCCCTCAGTAACAATTCTGTGTCCCTCAGTAACAATTCTGTGTCCCTCAGTAACAATTCTGTGTCCCTCAGTAACAATTCTGTGTCTGTCCCTGAGTAACAGTTCTGTGTCCCTGAGTAACAGTTCTGTGTCCCTGAGTAACAGTTCTGTGTCCGTGAGTAACAGTTCTGTGTCCCTGAGTAACAGTTCTGTGTCCCTCAGTAACAATTCTGTGTCTGTCCCTGAGTAACAATTCTGTGTCCCTCAGTAACAATTCTGTGTCCCTCAGTAACAATTCTGTGTCTGTCCCTGAGTAACAATTCTGAGTCCCTGAGTAACAGTTCTGTGTCCCTGAGTAACAGTTCTGTGTCCCTGAGTAACAGTTCTGTGTCCCTCAGTAACAATTCTGTGTCTGTCCCTGAGTAACAATTCTGTGTCCCTGAGTAACAGTTCTGTGTCCCTGAGTAACAGTTCTGTGTCCCTCAGTAACAATTCTGTGTCTGTCCCTGAGTAACAATTCTGTGTCCCTCAGTAACAATTCTTTGTCTGTCCCTCAGTAACAATTCTGTGTCTGTCCCTGAGTAACAGTTCTGTGTCCCTGAGTAACAGTTCTGTGTCCCTCAGTAACAATTCTGTGTCTGTCCCTGAGTAACAATTCTGTGTCCCTCAGTAACAATTCTGTGTCCCTCAGTAACAATTCTGTGTCTGTCCCTGAGTAACAGTTCTGTGTCCCTGAGTAACAGTTCTGTGTCCCTGAGTAACAGTTCTGTGTCCCTGAGTAACAGTTCTGTGTCCCTCAGTAACAATTCTGTGTCCCTCAGTAACAATTCTGTGTCCCTCAGTAACAATTCTGTGTCTGTCCCTGAGTAACAGTTCTGTGTCCCTGAGTAACAGTTCTGTGTCCCTGAGTAACAATTCTGTGTCCCTCAGTAACAATTCTGTGTCTGTCCCTCAGTAACAATTCTGTGTCTGTCTCTGAGTAACAGTTCTGTGTCCCTGAGTAACAGTTCTGTGTCCCTCAGTAACAATTCTGTGTCTGTCCCTGAGTAACAATTCTGTGTCCCTCAGTAACAATTCTGTGTCCCTCAGTAACAATTCTGTGTCCCTCAGTAACAATTATGTGTCTGTCCCTGAGTAACAATTCTGTGTCCCTGAGTAACAGTTCTGTGTCCCTGAGTAACAGTTCTGTGTCCCTGAGTAACAGTTCTGTGTCCCTCAGTAACAATTCTGTGTCTGTCCCTGAGTAACAATTCTGTGTCCCTCAGTAACAATTCTGTTTCCCTCAGTAACAATTCTGTGTCCCTCAGTAACAATTCTGTGTCTGTCCCTGAGTAACAGTTCTGTGTCCCTGAGTAACAGTTCTGTGTCCCTGAGTAACAATTCTGTGTCTGTCCCTGAGTAACAGTTCTGTGTCCCTGAGTAACGATTCTGTGTCCCTGAGTAACAGTTCTGTGTCCCTGAGTAACAATTCTGTGTCCCTAAGTAACGATTCTGTGTCTTTCCCTCAGTAACAATTCTGTGTCTGTCTCTGAGTAACAGTTCTGTGTCCCTGAGTAACAGTTCTGTGTCCCTGAGTAACATTTCTGTGTCCCTGAGTAACAGTTCTGTGTCCCTGAGTAACGATTCTGTGTCCCTGAGTAACAGTTCTGTGTCCCTGAGTAACAATTCTGTGTCCCTCAGTAACAATTCTGTGTCTGTCCCTCAGTAACAATTCTGTGTCTGTCTCTGAGTAACAGTTCTGTGTCCCTGAGTAACAGTTCTGTGTCCCTGAGTAACAGTTCTGTGTCCCTCAGTAACAATTCTGTGTCTGTCCCTGAGTAACAATTCTGTGTCCCTCAGTAACAATTCTGTGACCCTCAGTAACAATTCTGTGTCCCTCAGTAACAATTCTGTGTCTGTCCCTGAGTAACAATTCTGTGTCCCTGAGTAACAGTTCTGTGTCCCTGAGTAACAGTTCTGTGTCCGTGAGTAACAGTTCTGTGTCCCTCAGTAACAATTCTGTGTCTGTCCCTGAGTAACAATTCTGTGTCCCTCAGTAACAATTCTGTGTCCCTCAGTAACAATTCTGTGTCTGTCCCTGAGTAACAATTCTGTGTCCCTGAGTAACAGTTCTGTGTCCCTGAGTAACAGTTCTGTGTCCCTGAGTAACAGTTCTGTGTCCCTCAGTAACAATTCTGTGTCTGTCCCTGAGTAACAATTCTGTGTCCCTCAGTAACAATTCTGTGTCCCTCAGTAACAATTCTGTGTCTGTCCCTGAGTAACAGTTCTGTGTCCCTGAGTAACAGTTCTGTGTCCCTGAGTAACAGTTCTGTGTCCCTGAGTAACAATTCTGTGTCTGTCCCTGAGTAACAGTTCTGTGTCCCTGAGTAACAGTTCTGTGTCCCTGAGTAACGATTTTGTGTCCCTGAGTAACAGTTCTGTGTCCCTGAGTAACAATTCTGTGTCCCTAAGTAACGATTCTGTGTCTGTCCCTTAGTAACAATTCTGTGTCTGTCTCTGAGTAACAGTTCTGTGTCCCTGAGTAACAATTCTGTGTCCCTCAGTAACAATTCTGTGTCCCTCAGTAACAATTCTGTGTCTGTCCCTGAGTAACAGTTCTGTGTCCCTGAGTAACAGTTCTGTGTCCCTGAGTAACAGTTCTGTGTCCCTGTGTAACGATTCTGTGTCCCTGAGTAACAGTTCTGTGTCCCTGAGTAACAATTCTGTGTCCCTAAGTAACGATTCTGTGTCCCTAAAGTATCTGTGGCCCTAACTCTGTCCCTAATACAGAGAGGTCTGTCTCTCTTGAATGACTGGAGGCAAATGGAGAATTGTAAGATGGCCGCAATTTATAGCTCCACCATTACACAGTGCTGGCTGGCTGGCTGCTGATTGGCTAATGCGATCACATGTCATGAATGAATGCATTATGGGTCAGCGCGCCTTGTCTGCGCGCCTTCCCAGACATCCCCGCTCCGTCGCCGCACATGTCGCCGCCATTTTAGGAAAA
The DNA here is from genome assembly GCF_062004578.1 of Staurois parvus. Classification (NCBI taxonomy): domain Eukaryota; kingdom Metazoa; phylum Chordata; class Amphibia; order Anura; family Ranidae; genus Staurois; species Staurois parvus. Next base: position 39,639 of record NW_028319713.1, on the reverse strand, counting down.
ATTTCGATTCGCGCATCCGAAGTCTGCTAATTTTCGGATTCGGCGCGAATCAAATTTTTCCTAATATTCGAAACGAATTCCACTTCGTCATGTTCGATTCGCTCATCTCTAATAGAGACCTTTATTGAGATTTTCTGTTGTTGTTACAAAGCAGCAGACGGTCCTGCGGGACTTCCAGCATTTTATATAAGAACAAATCATTAGCCGGTACAAATGTCTTCATGTAAACCTGAGAATATTGTGTAGGTACTCCGTACATGTTCTCCTTTTATTAATTCCTCAGAATGGTGATTTTATTTGATTGTTTAAATGGATAATTATATCTCTGCTCTATAGTAATACATGTAAACAGACAAAAAAATGAATAATATGAGGAATCAGACAGAGATTTCCTCTTTTACCCTCGTAGGTCTATCAGACCATCCACTGACCATGAATGCACTTTTTTGGGCTTTTCCTTCTGATCTATCTGATGACTCTTATCACAAACCTTCTTATATTTTTCTTGGTCCTCACTGACCACCATCTGCACAACCCAATGTATTTTTTTCTTGCCAACTTGGCATTTCTGGACATGTCCTATTCATCAGTGACCGCACCGAGGATGCTCTATGACTTGGTCACAAGAAGCCGATCAATATCCATTCCTGCCTGTATAGCCCAAGTCTTTTTTTATGTGTGGTGTGCTTGTTCAGAACTTTTCTTACTCTCAGTTATGTCCTACGACCGCTACATTGCCATCTGCCACCCCCTACATTACAAACTAATGATGTCTTGGAGGGTCTGTGCTCGTATGGCCTCCATGGTCTGGGCTGTAGGATGTTCTGTCTCTTTGGTTCATACTTTATTTTTGCTCAGGTTGTCCTTCTGCAGAACATCTTCCATCCACAACTTCTTTTGTGACCTTCCACACTTGATCCAGATTACATGTACTGACCCCTTCATAAACATGGTGGTCATATTCTTAGCAGGTGCTACTTTTGCATTAGGAGCCTTTCTTTTGACCTTTCTTCCATATGTCTATATTTTCAGTACCATCCTCAGAATCCGTAGTAAGACTGGAAAGAGGAAAGCATTCTCCACCTGCACCTCACACCTCACCGTGGTCTCCATCTTTTATGGCTCCTTAATTTTTATTTACTTGGTTCCATCTTCCAGCAATATGTAAAATTTAAATAAACTGTTTACAGTCATATCTGCCCTCATTAACCCATTGCTGAATCCTCTGATCTACAGCCTGAGGAACAAAGATCTCAAGGAGGCACTTAGGAGGTCTTATTATCACCTAAAATTAATTCAGGTTTGCTGCTGAAACAAAAATAGTGAATATTGACACTTTTATTTTTCTAGAAAATTTTTAGATGACTAAAGATGTTAGTAATGTCTTTCAGAAATTGTAAAAATGTCCGTTGTTCAAAGTTGTACCCAACCTATTCATGACCAATGGTCACTGTAATCCTGATGCTCTGGCCACTTTCTTTTTTTTTCTGTGTTTACCTTTTTTTTTATTAATTTCAAATACATTACATATCAAAAATACTTATACAGGGAAACATTAACCTCCTCCGGCCCGCCATATAAGGAAATGGCGGGAGCGCGGTGGTTCTGTTACCCTTGGAGGACGTCATATGACGTCCTCCCACTCTAACCACGCGTGCTGCCCCTGGGGGCGCGCAGCACGGCGATCTGTGGTGTGCTGTGTCCCTGGGACACAGCGGATCATCAATCAGTGGAAAGAGCGGATGACTTCGGCTCTGTCATGTGATCAGCTGTGTCCAATCACAGCTGATCTCATGTAAATACGGAAATTTCGGTTATCGGCATTTCTTTCCTCACGAGCTCTCACGCTCACAGCTTGTGAGGAGAGGAGAGCCGGTAATCGGCATTCCTCGGAGGGGACATCTATACTGATCATCAGGGCACTGATGATCAGTGGAGCCCCATCAGTGCCACCTGTGAGTGCCCATCAGTGCACATTAATGCCACATATCAGTGCCCGTCTGAGCTGCCTTTTAGTGTCAACTATCAGTGCCAGTCAGTGCCACCTATCAGTGCTATTAATCAGTGCCACCTATCAGTGCTAGTCAGTGCTGCCTATTGGTGCCAGTCAATGCCGCCTATCAGTGGCCATAAGTGCCACATAAGAGTTCCAGTCAGTGCTGCCTATCAGTGCCATATATGAGTACTGCCTTTCAGTGCCCATCAGTGATGTCTGTGAATGTCCACCAGTGATGCCTGTCAATGCTCATCAGTACCACCTACCAGTGCCTCCTCATCAGTGCCCATCAGTGCCGGCTATCAGTGCCCATCAGTGCAGCCTATCATTGCCCATCACTGCAGCCTCATTAGCGTACATCAGTGAAGGAGAAAAATTACTCATTTACAAAATTGTATAACAGAAACTAAGAAAAAAACTTTTTTTTTCTAAATTTTCTGTTGTTTATCAAAAAATAAAAAACCCAGTGGTGATTAAATACCACCAAAAGAAAGCTCTATCTGTCTCAAACAAAATGTTAAAATTTCATATGGGTACAGTGTTGCATGATCGAGCAATTGTCATTCAAAGTGCAACAGTGCTGAAAGCTGAAAATTAGCCTTGGCAGGAAGGGGGTAGAAGTGCCCGGTAGGCAGGAAGGGGGTAGAAGTGCCCGGTAGGCAGGAAGGGGGTAGAAGTGCCCTGTAGGCAGGAAGGGGGTAGAAGTGCCCGGTAGGCAGGAAGGGGGTAGAAGTGTCCGGTAGGCAGGAAGGGGGTAGAAGTGCGCTGTAGGCAGGAAGGGGGTAGAAGTGCCCGGTAGGCAGGAAGGGGGTAGAAGTGTCCTGTAGGCAGGAAGGGGGTAGAAGTGTCCGGTAGGCAGGAAGGGGGTAGAAGTGCCCTGTAGGCAGGAAGGGGGTAGAAGTGCCCGGTAGGCAGGAAGGGGGTAGAAGTGTCCGGTAGGCAGGAAGGGGGTAGAAGTGCCCGGTAGGCAGGAAGGGGGTAGAAGTGCCCGGTAGGCAGGAAGGGGGTAGAAGTGTCTGGTAGGCAGGAAGGGGGTAGAAGTGTCCGGTAGGCAGGAAGGGGGTAGAAGTGTCCTGTAGGCAGGAAGGGAGTAGAAGTGCCCGGTAGGCGAGGGGTTAAATACAAACATGACATGACACAGGAAGGAGGACATACAAGAAGGCTCATTCCCAAGAACCCAAAAACTCTTTTTTCCTAATGACACTTTTATTTCCCCTTTAAAAAGGAACAGAAAGAAATGAAGATCACTCCTAGTTTTACAATACTATTAACGAATAAACGCCATTCATTGTGTACTATTGTCATGTGATCTGCAATGATTGCTAACAGTGGTCACATGGTACCAACAGCAGCTGGTACACTGATTGGTCATCCGCTATGTCTGGTGGAAACAGCGGGTGACAGATCACGCAGCAGTGTGGCCCATGGGGCGAGCACAAGCCACGTTCTGTGGAGGATTATTATTATTATTATACAGTATTTATAAAGCGCCGATAGTTGGCTCAGCGCTGTACATTACAGAGGGGACAGAACATGTGACAGAACAATACCAATACAATGCAAAACATGAGGGGATCGAGGGCCCTGCTCCTTGGAGCTTACAATCTAGGAGGGAGGGGATGGTGGCACAGGAGGAGATAGCTGTGGGGGATGGAGTGGTAGGAAGAGGTTTTCAGGGTGCGCCTAAAGGAGAGGAGAGTAGGTGATAATCTGATGGGTTGGGACAGGGAGTTCCAGAGGATGGGTGACACCCTGGAGAAGTCCTGGAGGCGGGCATGGGAGGAGGAGACCAGAGAGAGACTAGAGAGAAGGAGGTCTTGTGAGGAGCGGAGTGTGCGTGTTGGGCGGTACTTGGATATTAGGTCGGTGATGTAGTTCGGGGCAGTATGGTGGACAGCTTTGTACGTCAGTGTTAGGATTTTGAATTTGATCCGTTGTGCAATCGGAAGCCAGTGGAGGGATTGGCAGAGGGGGGTGGAGGACACTGAGTGGAGGCCAGTGGAGGGATTGGCAGAGGGGGGTGGAGGACACTGAGTGGAGGTCAGTGGAGGGATTGGCAGAGGGGGGTGGAGGACACTGAGTGGAGACCAGTGGAGGGATTGGCAGAGAGGGGTGGAGGACACTGAGTGGAGGCCAGTGGAGGGATTGGCAGAGGGGGGTGGAGGACACTGAGTGGAGGTCAGTGGAGGGATTGGCAGAGGGGGGTGGAGGACACTGAGTGGAGGCCAGTGGAGGGATTGGCAGAGGGGGTGGAGGCCAGTGGAGGGATTGGCAGAGGGGGGGGGGGGGGTGGAGATGGAGCAGTTGGAAAGGTGAATGAGTCTGGCAGCCGTATTCAGGATCGATTGAAGCAGGGATAGCCTGTGGCGAGGCAGGCCAGTGAGGAGGGAGTTGCAGTAGTCGAGTTGTGATATGATGAGGGAGTGGATGAGCCGTTTAGTGGTTTCTGGGGTTAGGAACGTGCGGATTTTGGCGATGTTGTGGAGGTGGAGTCTGCATGTTGCGGAGGTGGAGTCTGCATGTTGCGGAGGTGGAGTCTGCACGAGTTTGTTAAAGATTGGACATGGGGCTGGAAGGATAGGTTGGAGTCTAGAATGACACCAAGTACTCTGGCCTGCGGGGTGGGTTTGATGATGGCGTTGTTGGACATGATGGAGAAGTCAATGGGGGGGGGGCGCGCGGCTGGGGGGGGAAGACAAGAAACTCAGTTTTGGAGAGGTTCAGTTTAAGGAAGTGGAGTGACATCCAGTCTGATATGTCGCTCAGTAGGTGTGTGATTCGGGCGGAGACCGAGGGGGTGAGGTGGGGGGTTGAGAGATAGATTTGTGTGTCGTCGGCATAGAGGTGGTAGTTGAAGCCGTGAGAGTGTATGAGTTGGCCAAGGGAGGAGGTGTAGATGGAGAAGAGAAGGGGCCCGAGGACAGAGCCTTGAGGGACCCCAACAGAGAGGGGGAGTGAGGGGGATATCATATGACATCCAGACATAATGACGTGTGTATTGCCGTCACTTGTCTTTAGGCCGGGCAGGAAAAAGATATACAGTATATATATATATATTTTTTTATTTTTTTTTTAAGAATACTTAGTATCTACATTAAATGTCCATTATAAATGTTAGTCTTTGCAATGCTAGTAGTGGTTACTCTTGTTGCTGCAAGCGCAGATCAACTGCCACCTTCCACACGGAATCATGGCTACGGTACTCATCCTTGGGATGGCAGAATATAGGCAAAAATATCTGCCTAAATTTAGCTTCTCCTCCCCCATCCTAGTGATTGGGCATTGAAAGAGCAGCAGTATGCTGAGGTAATCTGTGTGCTTTCCCATCCAGTAAGCGTGTCCATTGTCTTCCACTGTGTGCCACCCAAGTTCTATATCAGACCCTTTGAGTGTGGTATGGATTTTAAGGGAGAACACCATGCAAAATCCATACAGGAACCCCCCCAAAATCTATCAGAGTATGCAGAATGGATGGCCAGGTAAAGCGAGTTGAACCCACCTCTTGAACCATACCAGATCACATGCCCTGAACAGGGGGAGGGTACTCTTCAAGGGTTACCCTCCCCCAGAAAAGCACCTTGTCTCATACTGATGAGCTAAAAGGGCCTGTTTCCCACAACCCCAACCTAGTGGTTGGGGGGGACCGTTGGCAGGGGGTTTACCAGAATTTGGAAGCCCTCCTTAAAAAAACAGGTGACCTAGATACTGGATACCCCCCATGTGAATGTGTAAGGGGGACATAATAAAAAAAAGTTATTAAACACACTTGTAAAAAATAAATAAAAAAACTACAATGTCCTACAATGTAAATCCCTTGACGATCACATTGTCCAGCAATGCAGATCCTCGTTCATTGTGAATGACTTCACCCGAGAGACCCCGCCCCTTTGCTTACATTTAGCAGATGGGACCAGAAGCTGTCATTTGCTGCAAATTGGTAACTGGGTCAGACGTATTGGTGGGTATCTGAATTTTTTCTTTCAATGCATCAACGGGATGACAGCAGTTGTTCAACATGACTGACTAGGATCTGCATCTATGGACAATGGGATTGAAGATAGATTTACATCTTTTGACTTTTTTGGTGCTTTTTATTTTTTGACTTAAAAACATCTTCAAAATTTAGTTTAGCTACTATGCATATTTTATTTATTATAATTAAGTAGGAGTCCTATCATCCCCTTAGTCATCCATATGGAGAGAGATATCTGGGTCCCTTTTATTTTTAAAGGGGTTATTTTTAAAGGCGTTCTCAATGCTGCTCCTTACCCTCAGATCCCACAACCACCAGAGCTTTGGGAAAGGAGCCCTTGCCCTTAACAGCATAGAAACAAGGTGCTTTGCCAGGGGTGTCAAGGTACCCCCCATGTTGTACCTGGGGCCTGGCATAGTTCAGAGGTCTACCTTGAACTTGTCTCCTCCTTTTCCTGGCCTTCCATGCTCTATACTCAAATGTCTAGTATAGATATGGGGGGATTCCATGCTTATTTGTTTTTTGCATGGGGTTCCCTATTAAAATTCATACCAAATCTAAATGAACTGGTATGGTTTTTGGGGAGAACCCAATACTTTTTTCCATACATCTCCACCCTTTGTCCAAACAGGCATGGGACATTGGCTGCTAGAAAGCTGGTGACCGCCGGCTCCAACAGCCAACCTGAGCAGGAATCTGTCTATCTTCCTACTGCTAAATGTTTTACTTCCAGCTGCAGTTGGGGGTTTGGCCCAACCGAACACCCATTTAGTCTGGCAGTTCACCAAACCTTCAGACAATCAAAATTCAGTTCAAACATTTGGACTGGACCAGCAACTTCTCCCTACATATAACAGAACAGACTGGCCTCCTGGATTGTGAAGTTTTTCTATCTGAAATTTTTTGTAGCTGGGCGAATTTCCACCAGTTTGTGATCATAGATGTTTTCCTTTTAACTGGCAATAAATGGCAACATAGAGAAAAAATTGTTAATAATTTGAAAAAAAAAAAAAATCATAGAGGTTCCTGGTCTTATTTTTGTGGGTGGGTCAGAGTCTCCATGGTGTTGGTAAACCCTGGCATCATGGGGTTAACTGAAAGTTACATAATTTTTCTTTGTTGTCTACACAGGCTTTTAGTGATTTGTTTTACAAAGGGGTTAATTTAGCAGAGTGGCTAAGTGGTTAGCACTTCCGTCTAGCAGCACTACAATCGGTTCAAATCCCAACCATGGCACCATCTGCACAGAGTTTGCATGTTCTCCTGGAGCCTGCATGGGTTTCCTCCCACACTCTAAAGACATGCTGGTGGGTTAATTGGCTCCTATCTAAATTGGCCCTAGTATGTGTATGTATGAATTTGGGTTAGGGGGCTTAGATTGTAAGTCAGGATCCACCCCACAATCTGGAGCTGCACCTGGCTCAACGAAGTGCTGAGAGCATGAGCCAGCCGCTCCCTCCCCCTCCTCTGGAAACTGAACCTGAGGACCTTCAGTGCAAGGATCTTCCTGCTTCTCCTTCATCCATTCTCTGGATATCAAGTACCTGATGACAGAGGCCAATGGAGAGAGGGCTTCCCTCTAAGTTCCAGACTCCCCTGAAGGTGGGACAGCAGGAGTCAGGCCCAGAGTAGCACAGGTCGCCTGTTGGAGTGCTTGTTTGATGGTCCACCCAGGAGCACGGCTGATGCGCTGAGATGGGGCCTGCAGGCAGGGAGCGCCTGTGCGAGATATGCAGGTCTTCCAGAGAACACAGGATCACAGGATAACCAGTTCGAGCCAAGGTCGGGTGCCAGGTGGGGATCGGAGCAGACATAGTCAAAAGGGATAGTCGAGGTCATACACAGAGAGCAGGAGAGAAGATTCGTTAGACAAGCCGGGGTTAGGTCAGGATTAAACAGAGCAGACAGGTCTAGGAGCAAGCCGAGTCGTTAACAGGAAATCACAAGTCAGGATAGCAAGGGAACAAAGGTACTAAGGAGCCAGAGATCAACCAGCACCTGAGAGTAGTGCAGGACTTCCTTATAAATGCTTTTTGGCCCCAAATTTGAGCCGATGTGAACTTCTGCGGCCATGCAAGGTACTAGCAGGGGTGCCAGGCCTCCTAACACCTCTGCTGAGGACAGAGCCCTGACACTGGATCTGTGCTGCTTCTTCCCTCACTCCCAATATTAGAATGCAAATTTGGCCAACTCTTCCCATACCATCCAGTGGAAACTTGTTCCAGTTCCAGCACCATAGCAGATACGCAGACACAATCACTATTTTTTATTATGGCTAATTTTACTATTTTTATTATTTTTGTAAATTAAATTATATTTATGTACTATTTAAACATGTTTCTCAAAAGGTAGTCGCCATCTTACAAATCTTAAAAATTCAAGCCAGACCGGGCTCTAGCTAGACCATACTGACATTGGCAGGGCATTGAGGACTACCAACACCTCTTCTAACAAACATGGAAAGGGACAGAATAAATCGTTGAATGCACACTGTGTGAACCTTTTGCTGGCTTGCAGAGGTGGGAGGGATGCCAGTAAACCTTGTATGGCTGCAACATTTGGTGGCTCTGCCACTTCTACCTCCTAATTACGAGAGTGCAGATCTCTAGATGCTGCATTTCACAGGGAAAACACCGGAAACACTTCCCTTTTGTTACCTCTGCTGCTTAATCCTGTGTAATGGTGCTGCCCAGTATCATCATAACCACCATCTGGAACATATCCTCCTTCTCCCCTTTCTTGTCAAAAACCCCTCATGGAATTAAAAATGGGCCAAAGCTATAGTTTTTCTTAGGAAGACACTGTGACATCTTTCTCTACCTTTTGGCTTGTTTTTTCTGCCATAAAATTGTGGTGCTACTGAAGAATCTATACCCACCAAAACCCACCAAAAAGTAGCTGCAGGATTCATTTCGTAGAAAGATTACCGACTTTTTGCTCATGTCTCCATTTGTAGGCCTCTTGGTGCAGCCCCGGGCCAACTTCTACCCATCTGTGTATGAAAGGATAATATTTTTTAGGATGAGGACTACCTGTGCCTTTAGTTTCTGCTTTTTGGCCCGTAGTTATCCCAAACTATTGTGACCCCGGACAAGTTTTACCCAACCAAACACAAAGATTGCAGCTTTCTTTACAGGTTAGAAACTGTGCAATCCAATGAAGTTTTCACTTGACAACCCTTAGAAGATGCAACTACAAAATGATGGAATCTTCAAAGAAAAACATTGAACTTTGTAAAGTATTTTAGATCATTCTGTCCACTACCCAATAAATAAAAAAGTTGACAAAAAAAAGATTAAAACGGTTTCAGTGGATTTTATTCACAGTTTACATTTTCATAACTACAACAAATTATAAATAAATAAATATTCTCAAGTCACAAAGCTGTTATACATTTATTCTATAGAGACCTTTATGGAGATTTTCTGTTGTTGTTACAAAGCAGCAGACGGTCCTGCAGGACTTCCAACATTTTATATAAGAACAAATCATTAGCCGGTACAAATGTCTTCATGTAAACCTGAGAATATTGTGTAGGTACTCCGTACATGTTCTCCTTTTAATAATTCCTTAGAATGGTGATTGTTTAAATCGATAATTATATCTCTGCTCTATAGTAATACATGTAAACAGACAAAAAAAAAAGAATAATATGAGGAATCAGACAGAGATTTCCTCTTTTACCCTCGTAGGTCTATCAGACCATCCACTGACCATGAATGCACTGTTTGTGGTTTTCCTTCTGATCTATCTGATGACTCTTATCACAAACCTCCTTATATTTTTCTTGGTCCTCACTGACCACCATCTGCACAACCCAATGTATTTTTTTCTTGCCAACTTGGCATTTCTGGACATGTCCTATTCATCAGTGACCGCACCGAGGATGCTCTATGACTTGGCCACAAAAAGCCGATCAATATCCATTCCTGCCTGTACAGCCCAAGTCTTTTTCTATCTCTGCTTTGCTTGTTCAGAATTTTTCCTACTCTCGGCTATGTCCTACGACCGCTACATTGCCATCTGCCGCCCCCTACATTACAAACAAATGATGTCTTGGAGGGTCTGTGCTCGTATGGCCTCCATGGTCTGGGTTGTAGGATGTTCTGTCTCATTGGTTTATACTTTACTTTTGTTCAGGTTGTCCTTCTGCAGAACATCTTCCATCCACAACTTCTTTTGTAACCTTCCACACTTGTATCAGATTACATGTACTGACCCCTTCATAAACATGGTGGTCTTATTCTTAGTATGTGCTACTTTTGGATTAGGAGCCTTTCTTATGACCTTTCTTCCATATGTCTATATTTTTAGTACCATCCTCAGAATCCGTAGTAAGACTGGAAAGAGGAAAGCATTCTCCACCTGCACCTCACACCTCACCGTGGTCTCCATCTTTTATGGCTCCTTAATTTTTATTTACTTTGTTCCATCTTCCAGCAATATGGTCAGTTTAAATAAACTGTTTTCAGTCATATCTGCCCTCATTAACCCATTGCTGAATCCTCTGATCTACAGCCTGAGGAACAAAGATCTCATGGAGGCACTTAGGAGGTCTTATTATCACCTAAAATGAATTCAGGTTTGCTGCTGAAACTAAAATGGTAAAATTTTAAACTTTTATATTTCTGGAAAATGTTTAGATGACTAAATATCTTAGCAATGTCTTTCACAAATGGTAAAAATGTTGGTTGCTCTTTGTTGTACCCAACCTATTCATGACCAATGGTCACTGTAATCTTGATGCCCTGACCACATTCTTTTTTTTTTTACTTTTTGTGTTTAACTTCTTTTTTTATTAATTTCAAATACATTAAATACCAAAAATACTTATACAGGGAAACATTAAAAAAACACTTGACATGACATAGGAAGGAGGACATACAAGAAGATGCATTCTCAAGAACCCCCAAACTCTTCTTCCTAACGATACTTTTATTTCCCCTTTAAAATGGAACAGAAAGAAAGGAAGATAACTCCTAGTTTTGAAATACTATTTGTTCCACCTAGGTTTATCCAGGAGAGTTCTTAGATCCACCAGACCTTTTATATCCAACTTACCTCCCCCCCCCCCCAATCATCTCTCATCCTCCACCTACGTTCGTGTTTTGTGACTTTACAAAATAATCACAATCGTGATTTTTTTCTCTTCTCTCCCTTTCTTTTTTTTCCTCCATCTTTATAGTGTCACCCCTCCCCCCCTTCTTCAAAAAGGCCACATTTTACAGGATGTGTTGGTTAACGTCACAATAACTCTCTGACTAATTTACCTGCCAAAATATTTTTTACATGTTTTATAAACATATAAGGCTTTTAACTAACATAAAAACTTCATAAAAGTTGAGAAATGTACAATAGTATAAAAAAATGTAGTTTTAGTATAATTCATGCTTAAATGATTTCACGTAATGAATGCTCTTCCAAATATTGTCACCAAATTGTTCATGTTTTTATACATGTATCGAAGTGGTATGGTCAATAAACAAGTGTGTACATTTTAGGCATTCTTCATTTTCCACTGGAATGGCAGGAAGGATGGTAATGAATGAACGTGTCCTGAGTGTCCAATCTGTAGATGGTGGGAATGTCCCTTTAAGGGAATTTCACAGATTTATAAAGTTTTGATGCCATTTAGTGCGAGCAGAGAGTAATTATCTCTAAAGTCGCGCTCATTCCACCATCACATTTGAGATGCTCCTGGTGGTAATGAGGGGAAGATAAGACTTTTTTTTCCTCTATGGACAATTCAGTTGACTTTTCTGAGACATTGTTCTATTGAGGGCATTATTTTATTGAATCCCAGCGATGGCGTTATTTTCAATTTAAATGGTCAATAAATCATAGTTTTGTTACATTTTCAACAAACATTTGAAAAATTCTAAACAAAAGGTGTTTTCATTTTGGATGGATCGAATTATATCCGCTCTCAAATTTTGGGGTGATTTCCAAAATGTGTTATTGATTGAAGAAGCACATTTATTTCATGTATCCAAATGGCTCTGAATTATAAAAGAAGAATTTCCATTTCACAGAATTGAATGACTGAAGTAAATGTCCATTGTCTTCCACTGTGTGCCGCCCAAGTTCTATATCAGACCCTTTGAGTGTGGTATGGATTTTAAGGGGGAACCCAATGCAAAAGTTTAGGGAAAAAAAAGAATGAAATCCCCCAAAAATCTCTAGTAGACCCTTATTAGAGCATGCAGCATGGCTGGCCAGGACAGACGGGGTGAACCCACCTCTTGAACCACACCAGGTCACATGCCCTCCACATGGGGAAGGTACCTTTTAAGGCTTACCCCCCAGAAAAGCACCTTGTCCCCATACTGATGAGATAAAGGGCCTGTTTCCCACAACCGCAGCCTGGTGTTTGAGGGGGACTGTGGGCAGGGGGTTTACCAAAATTTTGGAACCCTCCTTAAAAATACAGGTGACCTAGATACTGGATACCCCCCATGTGAATGTGTAAGGGGTTGTTAGAACCGCCTAGCAGGGCCTCTAGCAGTCCACAGGACAGGATTCCCCAGGGCGCGGAGTCTAAGCCCCAGTCTGCTTGTTCACCAGGGCCCCTGATGGTGGGGATGGGCTTGAAGCAGACAGGGACCAGGTCGCGGCCCCTGAGTACACCCGCCTGTGGTAGAGGGATCCGCCAGAGGTATATGAAGGTAGAGAGCCTGATGTGAAGAGACGGAAGGCTGGATCCGAGCAGGATGGATGGATGGATGGCAGAGTAGTAAGCGTGGTCAAACGGGCTGGGTCAGTAACAGTGGGATCAGTGTAGTACAAGGCGGCAGGCAGAAGAATAGTCAGGTCACTCGCTGGGGTCGGTAACAGGAGTTCAGATCAGGTATGGGGGTATCCAGAAGAGAGGTCAACTAGCCAGGGGGTCAGAGCAGGAGAAGTCAGCGGAGGTCAGGTTCACGCAAGGTCAGCAACAAATCTCAATAGCAGGCACACAGGAACACAGGAGCAAAGAACATACGGCAATGAGTGTCAGTGCAGGGCAGGTTTAAATAGTGCGCCCTGCCCTGCAATTGGTGCCAGGAGAGCGGCCGCGATCGCGAGTGCGCCGTCCAGGATTGAATGGATCGGCGCTCCGCGCATGCGCGGAGTCACTCACCGCCACGATCCCTGACATTGCCCCCCCCCCCTACGGGCATCCTCTGGATGCCCAACCGATCTCTCCTCCGTGGGTGGCTACGATAGAACTCCCGGACCAGTCTAGGGGCGTGAACATTTTGGGCCGGTTCCCACAAATTCTCTTCAGGGCCATAGTGCTTCCACTTAATTAGGAACTGTGTCTGACCGCCTCTTTTCCTGCAATCAATGATTGCCTCAACCTCGAATTCTTCCTGTTCGTTGATGGTTATAGGCTCTGGAGGCCTGGACCTTCGGTCCGGGAAGGGATCTGGCGTTGCTGGCTTCAGTAGTGACACATGAAACACTGGGTGAATCTTGAAGGTTCCTAGGAGTGCCAGCTCATATGCCACCTCATTGATCCTCCGTTTCACCTGGAATGGGCCCATAAATTTTGGTCCCAGCTTTTTCGAGGGGCAAGACATCCTCAAATTGGTAGTAGCTATCCAGACCTGGTCTCCTGGTTGCAAGCTTAGCTCACCCCTTCTTTTCCTGTCGAAGGCCCTCTTAATGTCCTCCTGGGCCTTTGACATGGCTTCTTGAAGTACCTTGTTATTGGCGGAGAAAAAATCCAGCATATTCTGTGTTGCCGGGGTCAGGTAAAAATGTTGGGTGAAACTCGTAATTAGCGAAGAATGGGGATTGCCCCGTAGCAGAATGCTTCGCGTTATTATACGCGAACTCCGCCAATGGCAGGAGTGCCAGCCAGTCGTCTTTGAGAAAAGACGTGTAACATTGCAAGTACTGTTCCAGCGTCTGATTTCTCCTTTCTGTCTGCCCATTCGTCTGAGGGTGGTAGGCCGATGAAAGAGACAGCTTGATTCCCAGAACCTCGCATAATGCTCTCCAGACCTTTGAGGTAAATTGGACCCCTCGATCCGAAACAACGTCTTCTGGAACTCCATGGAGTTTCACTACTTCCTTCATGAAAATCTGTGCTGTTTCCATAGCTGAGGGCGTATTCTTTAGTGGCAGGAAATGGGCCATCTTTGACAACCGATCCACGATTACAAAATCACAGAGTGATCTTGAGACAGTGGGAGCTCCACTATGAAATCCATAGAGATCATCTGCCATGCCCGATCCGGTATGGACAATGGTTGTAGTAGACCCCAGGCCTTACTTCTGGTGGGCTTGCTTCTCTGACACGTGGCGCAGGTTTTCACATATACAGTAGTTCACAGTCTTTCACCATGTTTGGCCACCAGAACGTCCGCTGGAGTAACTCTAGAGTCTTCACATTTCCAAAATGTCCTGCTAGAGGATGATCATGGCAGTGCCCCAGCACCAAGGTTCGGACCTCCTCAGGTACCATGATTTGCCTTTCTTTCCAAAAGAGACCCTCCTTATTCTGTAGAGATACCCCAGGTGGGCTTGGCATTCCTATTGATGCGGTTTGAAGCCTGGAGCGTAGCTCTGTCTGGAGGGCGAGGAAGTTTCCCGTGGACAGGATGGTGTCTGGTCTAGGAACTTCTTCTGGGTTCTCAAACATGCGTGAGAGAGCGTCAGGCTTCGTATTCTTGGACCCGGGTCTGTACATGATGTGGAACGCGAATCTGGAAAAGAAGAGTGCTCATCTTGCTTGGCGTGGTCCCAGACATTTGGCTGTCCTCAAGTATTCCAGATTCTTGTGGTCAGTGAAAATCAAGATTGGATGTATGGCCCCTTCCAGTAGATGCCTCTACTCTTCCAGTGCTGTTTTGATAGCCAGAAGCTCCCGGTCGCCAATATCATAATTTCTCTCCACAGATGTCAACTTCCTAGAGAAAAATGCCACCGGGTGCTTAATTTCCTTGGTATCTTTTCGCTGGGACAGGATGGCCCCAACTGCGTTCTCCGAAGCGTCCACTTCCAAAATGTAAGACAGGGAGGAGTCAGGATGGCTAAGAATAGGGGCAGTAGTAAACAGCTTCTTCAAGGTCTCAAATGCTGCTTGAGCCTCGGGCGTCCACCGGAAACAGGTTCCCTGTTTGGTGAGCTGAGTAATGGGAGACACGAGGCCTGAAAAGTTCTTGATGAACTTTAGGTAAAAGTTGGCAAATCCTATGAAGCGTTGTACGCCCTTCTTGTCTGTGGGTACTGGCCATTCTAAGATTGCTGAGACCTTTTGGGGATCCATCGCAACCCCCGTGGTGGAGATGATCAGCCCCAAAAATGCAATGCTGTGCTGCTCGAAGCTGCATTTGTCAGCTTTCGCATACAGCCCGTGTTGGCGTAAACGTTCCAACAAATTTCTGACATGACCCCTATGGTCTTCCAGAGAAGGGGAAAAGATCAAGATGTCATCCAAGTAAACAACCACAAAAATGTCTAGATAATCTCGGAATATGTCATTAATAAAATGCTGAAATGTGGCTGGGGCATTGCACAGTCCGAAGGGCATGACAAGATATTCAAAGTGCCCAAATCTTGCGCGAAATGTAGTCTTCCACTCGTCCCCCTCCCTTATGCGAACCAGGTTATATGCGCCCCTCAAATCCAATTTGGTAAATATGGCTGCCGTCTTTAACCTTTGGAACAGTTCCAGGACCAAGGGAAGGGAGTAACGATTCTTGATCGTAATCTTGTTCAAGTCACGGTAGTCGATACAGGGTCTGAGGGACTTATCTTTCTTTTCGACAAAGAAGATTCCCGCTCTGGCCGGTGACGTGGAGGGGCGGATAAACCCCTTCTCGAGGTTCTCGTCAATGTACTCCTTGAGTACTCCCAACTCTCGCTCAGATAGGGGGAAAATCCTTCCGAACGGAATCTCGGATCCGGGTAGGAGGTCGATGGGACAGTCATAGGTCCGATGTGGAGGGAGAATGTCAGCACCCCGCTTACTAAAAACGTCTAAGTAGTCGTGGTAGGCCGGGGGGATGATCTGGATAAGCTTGGCGTCCCTATTGATACTTAAGAGCGACTGGGGAACCACAGAGGTTGGGGCATAACAATGTTCCTGGCAATAGGATGACAGGAACTGGACAGACCCCGTCTTCCAATCAATTTGGGGGTTTTGTGCCCGCAACCAAGGGAGTCCCAACTGGAAACAGAGGGGATGCGATAGCATCCAAACGAAGGAACTCCCGGTGATAGTTACCCACTGTAGTACGGATAGGTGGGGTCACCCGGTCCACCAGCCCTGACTTAATACGTGACCCATCTGCCAAAAAAATATTAAGCCCGTGTTCCCTGGTCTGGAGAGGAATCCTCTGTTGGGTGGCAAACTCTAGATCAATAAAAGCAACTACAAGCCCCAGAATCGATAATTGCTGTTGCTGACACAGTTCTCCCTGGGAGTTGAAAAGACACGGGTATGGCTAAGTAATTGGCGTGATTACTACGTTTAGAGGAAACAGTAGAAAAAATGGAAGCACACTTACCCAATTTTGCTGGGCAAGAACGCACCACATGATCTGCTCCCCCACAGTATAGACATAGATTGTTCGCCCGTCGTCTCTGGCGTTCCTCCACTGATAGTGATGGTCGTGCCAACCCGAGTTGCATAGGTTCTGGCATTCCCCTAGGACCTAAGTTCAGGCCTCCTCCTGACAGGATTTGGACTGGAGTGCGGGGTAGTACCCATGTGGGTCCTTGTCCCGGGCTTGACCTCTCTAACCTACTTTCCCGCAGTCTGCGGTCAATCTGTATGGCCAGGGTGATGAGATCTTCCAGAGAGTTGGGCAGGCCCACCCTGGCTAACTCGTCTTTAAGTGATTCAGACAGGCCCATGCGAAACTGGTGGCATAATGTGGCATCATTCCACCGGGTGTCCCCCATCCAGCATGTGAACTCAGATGCATACGCCTCCGCTGCCCGGCGGCCCTGCCGGAGAGAATACAGGGCCGATTACAGGGATCGTCATATAGGACTACCATCGTGTTGAAAAAGTCAGTCACGGTCTCTAGGTGGGGATCGTGGGTCTCCATCAGCTGGTGATCCCAGCCCTGAGACTCATCCAGGAGTAAGAAAATGATGAAACCCACTTTCCCTACTTCAGAAGAAAATGCCCGGGGCTGCAGACTAAAGTACAGCTGGCAGGCATTCCGGAAGGCCCTGAATTTCGTTTGATCCCCGTTGAAGCAACGGTACATGAGGTTCCGGTGGAGGCAATGTGACTACTGCCTGGCCGGGAGGTTCTTAGGGTTCTCCTGCTGCAGCGGCAGAACCTGAGCACTGAGGTGAAGCCGCTGGTGCGGCCAAC
This sequence comes from Staurois parvus, assembly GCF_062004578.1. Classification (NCBI taxonomy): domain Eukaryota; kingdom Metazoa; phylum Chordata; class Amphibia; order Anura; family Ranidae; genus Staurois; species Staurois parvus. The sequence continues at coordinate 22,350 of NW_028319713.1, read as the reverse complement.
ATCTGAATCCGGCCATTGAGGTGTGTGTAACCCTCCTGCAACGATTTGACGGCTTGTGTTAGTGTCGCCAAATGCTGACATATGTCTTCCAGTGGGGATGGTCCTCTTCCAGGCTCCGTCATGGCCGTATGGTTCTGTTAGAACCGCCTAGCGGGGCCTCTAGCAGTCCACAGGACAGGATTCCCCGGAGCGCGGAGTCTAAGCCCCAGTCTGCTTGTTCACCAGGGCCCCTGATGGTGGGGATGGGCTTGGAGCAGACAAGGACCAGGTCATGACCCCTGAGTACACCCGCCTGTGGTAGAGGGATCCACCAGAGGTATATGCAGGTAGAGAGCCTGACGTGAAGAGGCGGAAAGCTGGATCCGAGCGGGATGGATGGATGGCAGAGTAGTAAGCGTGGTCAAACGGGCCGGGTCAGTAACAGTGGGATCAGCGTAGTACAAGGCGGCAGGCAGAAGAATAGTCAGGTCACTCGCTGGGGTCGGTAACAGGAGTTCAGATCAGGTATGGGGGTATCCAGAAGAGAGGTCAAACTAGCCGGGGGGTCAGAGCAGGAGAAGTCAGCGGAGGTCAGGTTCACGCAAGGTCAGCAACGAATCTCAATAGCAGGAACACAGGAACACAGGAGCAAAGACCATATGGCAATGTGTGTAGGTGCAGGGCAGGTTTAAATAGTGCACCCTGCCCCGCCATTGGTGCCAGGTGAGCGGCCGCGATCGTGAGTGCGCATGCGCGGCCGCCGCCATCCAGGTCTCAGTGTCCGCCGGATTGAATGGATCAGCGCTCCGCGCATGCGCGGAGTCACTCGCTGCCGCGATCCCTGACATTGGTACATAATAAAAAAGAAATAAATAAACTACAATTTAAGTCCCTTGACGATCACATTGTCCATGTTCCTCGTTCATTGTGAATGACTTCACCAGAGAGACCCCGCCCCTTCGCTCACATTTAGCAGAAGGGACCAGAAGCTGTCATTTGCTGCAAATTGGTAACTGGGTCAGACATATTGGTGGGTCTGTTAATTTTTTCTTTCAACACGTCAATGGGTTGGTGGGAGTTGTTCAACACGACTGACTAGGTTCTGCATCGCTGGACAATGGAATTGACGTTCGATTTACATTTTGTGCCTTTTTTTGGTGTTTTTTTTTTTTGGACTAAAAGATTTGTTTTTTGACTTGTGAAGCAGTTTGTGTTGAGCTACTATGTATATATTTTTTGAATAAGTAGGGTTACTATGTGTTATTCATATGGAGGGAGGTATCTGGGTCCCTTTTATTTAAAGGGGTTTTCATATTTTAATAAGCTCCCCTCGGAAAGGTACCCGCCAAATTGAGGACATGGGGCATGGCATAGTTCAGAGGTCTACTTGAACTTGTCTCCTCCTGTTCCTGGCCCACCAGGCTGCATACTGCATACTCAAACATCTAGTATAGTGTAATGGAACCGGTACCCGACCGCACTTGGGTATATTCCGTTATACCGCAGCTTCCCCGTCCGAACACCATCCACGGACCACACCTTTTATATTTCAATATTTTTATTGAGAAATAAACATATTAAAACAAGATGGCTAACAATAAAAGAAAAGAAAAAAAAAAGAAAGGGCCCACCAACAAAATGGAACCAGATTCAGAATCATAAACATAATACTGGTAGGTAAAAAAAAAAAAAAAAAAAAAAAAAAAAAAAAAAAGAAATTTAGCAGATAATAGCATTACAATGCACATGAAAAAAGTCAAAGCCATCAAAATATACAAGTTTCAAAGATCAATAAACAACAATTATAGCAAAATAGACCAAAAATAACAAAGAAAAATAAAAATGTTTAACAAATAGTAGGAAAAGAGAAAAAAAGAGGAAAAATAGAGAAAGGAGGGGGGGGGGGGGGTCAGCTGCCAGACACTCACGATACAGTAATATAAGCAATCCAAGGATCCCAAGTCCTCTCAAATCTGGACACATCATCAGAGACGATACTCGTCAGTTTATCATTAACCATTATCCAGTTCAGTTTTTGTTTCACCCTATCCAGCGGGATCAAAGATTGCTTCCAACTCCTAGCTATAGTAATGCGAGCCGCCAATAAGATATATACAATTAGTTTAATCGATCTTTTGGGAACATCAGAGGGTAGTATATTAAACAAGGCTACTTCCGGCGATCTACGGATATTAATTCCTGTCACTGAGTAAAGAAAATTAAATATGCGGATCCAGAACCTACTCACGACTGGGCATTTCCACCAGACATGGAACATAGTACCCTCTTGACCACAGCGTCGGAAACAGGCAGAAGAAACGGAAGGATACATAATGGCTAGGCGAGCAGGGACCAAATACCACCGAAGTAGCGTCTTGTAATTAGATTCAACAAGATCAGTGTTAATCGAAATCTTCGATAAGGCATGGGCCGCCGTCCGCCAGGTATCCAAATCCAATGAACTATTTAAATCCCGTTCCCATAAAGTCATGTAAGACAATTTTGTTAGAGGATCAACCAACAAAGCATAAACAATGGACAAGCGACCCCGCATTACCCCACTCGCCCCACAGGAGACCTCGAGGGAAGTAAGCGCACAAGGTTCTGTGAGTAGTCTAAGTTTGCTATCAATAAAAGAGCGAAGTTGATGGTAACGAAATATCTCTCCACGAGGCATCCCACAAAAATTCACAAAATACTGACGAGACCGAGGGCGAACCCCATCTAAATAATCACCAATACGTAGCAAACCCTTATTAATCCACCATTGGAACCCCGCGAAAGACAAACCCGGAACAAACTCAGGATTACCAAACACCGGAGCCAACGGAGTATGCGGAGAGAAAAAAGGTTTACGAGCTCGCCATCTATCCCACACTGACAATGAATAAGATAGAGTAGGACACAAAATAGGAGGGCGCAATCTATTGGGAAGCCACATGAGAGTACCAATAGCATATGGACGGCACGAAAGAGCCTCAATCCCAACCCATTGGGGGACATATCCCCTGGCCGTAGTACAAGATAATTGTGCTATTTGGGCCGCCTGAAAATATGCGAAAAGATTAGGGAGTCCCAAACCACCATGCCTCTTCAAAGAAAACAAGGTAGATTTGTTCAGCCTAGGGCGCTTTCCCCTCCAAACAAATCTGGAGACTGCAGCCTGCAGGAAGACTAGTTCTCGTTTGGGAATCAAAATTGGTAACGTCCTAAAATAGTATAATAATCTAGGTAGGAAGGTCATTTTAATAGAATTAATTCTACCGAACCAGGAAAGAGAAAGATCCTGCCAGGCTAATAAGTCATTCTTAAGTCGCTTGAAAAGCGGGATATAGTTGGCCTGGTATAGCGTCGATACAGATTTCGTAAGAAGAATCCCCAGATAGGGGAGAGAACCAGGAGCCCACTGAAAAGCAAAGTTTTCCCGGCAGTAGCGAACCTCTGAATCGGGTAAAGAGATATTCAAAGCAACAGTTTTAGAGGAGTTGAGCGTAAGACCGGAGACCTCAGAAAAACGATGAAACAGATGGAAGAAACCAGGTAGAGACGTTCGAGGATCAGATATATACATAAGAACATCATCGGCAAATAGGGCACATTTATGAACCCTTTGACCACAGATAACACCCGATATAGAGGAATCAGCGCGAATAGCAATCGCAAGAGGTTCCATCGCCAATGCAAAGAGCAACGGAGAAAGAGGACATCCCTGTCTAGTTCCTCGCTCGATCGAAAAAGGAACTGATTTATGTCCACGAATGGATACCTGAGCTGACGGGGTAGAATAGAGGGCCCGCAACAACGTCGTAAAATAAGGGCCAAACCCAAACCCGTCCAACGTTTTAAACAAATAATCCCAGGACAGACTGTCGAATGCCTTCTGAATATCCAGTGACAGTAGAAAAACATCCCTTTGCGACGATCCATCCCAATTGGACTGCACAGCTGACAGCAAAGCTATAGTCCGCCTAATTTGGTCCGATGTTTGTCGACCACTTATGAATCCTGATTGGTCATCATGAATGTATAAGGCCAAGAAGTTATGGAGCCGTAAGGCCAGGATTTTAGTAAGAATCTTTAAATCACAATTAATTAAAGAAATAGGCCGGTAATTGGAGACCATAGCGGCATCCTTGAAAGGCTTGGGAATGACACTAATGAATGCCTTATTTTCCTCTGGGAGAACCACACCCCCCTCCCGCAAATAATTAAAGTACAGGGCCATATGGGGTATCAGAATGTCCGGGAAAGCTTTATAGTAAGTATTAGGAAGACCATCCGGTCCCGGGGCCTTGTGAGAGGCCAGGGATTTCACCGCATTCCCAACCTCTTCACAGGAGATAGGTTGTTCCATTAGCTCCCTATGTGCCTCCTGGAGGGGGGAAAAGGAGATAGACTCCAAAAAAGCCTCCAGAGAGGAAGAAGAACAGCCCCCCGTGGGCGAACTATAAAGCTGAGAGTAAAAAGACTGAAATTTGTGGAGGATCTTACCCGGGTCCTGGGATAACGAACCATTGTCCAGTCTGAGCTTGGGGAGGGCCGTCTGGGAGTGTCTAGGAGTCAGCTTGCGTGCCAACAAGGTGCCAGGTCTGTCCCTCCACGTAAAGAATTTATGATTAGACCAACGAAGTTGTTTATCCGCAGTGGTAGTAAGACATAAATTAAGTTCCAGTCGGGCCTGGTCAAGTTTAAGTAACAAATCAGAACTGGGATGATGTTTATGTTGAGCAACCAGGTCAATATATAACTGAGTTTTAGTAGCAAGTAGGTCAGTTCGGGCTTTTTTTAAACGAGAAGAGAGTTGAATAATATAGCCCGGACCACACCTTTTAAATCCCTCAGGAAATAGACAGCACCCAGCTCTTCTTAATACAGGAAGCCAACTCTTTATTTTAACACAAAACACAGGATATATACAGAGGGCGGGGAAACACAACCAGGAACAGGAAATACATCATCACCCCTCCCCATCCCACCAAGACACAGAACAATGGGATGAAACACATGGCAAAGGACATTGACCAACCCCCACACCAATACACAAACAGTACATCCCATAATAGTTGGCTGGACAGGAAGACACAGCACAATGGGGGGGAGCACATGGAAAACAGACAATGGACAGCCATGTGGCCTAGACAAAGGAACACACACTATACACAAGACTCAGACATTCACATACACACCCTGTACCCCTTAACAGGCACAGGGTGGGTTAAACATAATGGGAATTTGGGAAGATGACACAGAGGTCCCCCCACCCAAAGTCACTCCCGTCACATATAGATTTTGGGGGGATTCCATGCTTTTAGTTCTCTTTCATGGGGTTCCCTATTAAAATTCATATCAAATCTAAATGGACTGGTGTGATTTTTGGGGAGAACCTATTACTTTTTTTACACAAATCTGCACCCTTTATCCAAGCAGGGGTGAGTCATGGGTTCCCATTTAGCAGCAGTATTACTAATATTACTACTGCCACTTAGGAGATACCTTCCTACTGCTAAATGTTTTTATGCAGGTGGGGGTTTGGCCCAACTGAACACCCATTTAGTTTTGCAGTTCACCAAACTTTCAGACAAACAAAAATCAGTTTGAATATTTGGACTGAACCAGCAACTCTTCCCTATAACAGAACAGACTGTCCTCCTGGATTGTGAAGATTTTCTATCTGAAATTTTTTAGTAGCTGGGTGGTGATTGTAGCCGTATTAGTGCACTTGTGACAGAAACAATTGAGTACGGACGTGATACTTTTTTTATTTGCACTAACATACAATTTTGAGGACGAGCTTTTGGGGTATGTCCCCTTCTTCAATTTCTTTGGAAGTAGTACAGCCTGGACCTTGAAGAAGGGGACACTCCCCGAAAGCTTGTCCTCAAAATTGTATGTTAGTGCAAATATAAAAAGTATCACGTCAGTACTCCATTGTTTCTGTCTTTTAGTAGCTGAGTGAATTTCCAACAGTTTGGACCATAGATGTTTTTTTTTTTAACTGGCAATACATTTACATGGAGAATAAATAGTTTAAATTTGAAAAGAGAATCTCATAGAAATTAGTGGTCTTATTTGTGTGGGTGGGTCAGACTCTCCGTGGTGTTGGTAGACCCTGGCATCCAGGCACATGTCCCAGACCCCTTGTTGGATGTTCCAGGTCTCTGGTCTTCAGTGACAGTTTGGCAGAGACATTCATTGACAGTTTAACATTTGAAGATGCAGCCATGGAAGGTCCTTCTTCCTTGGCCTCTATACCCACCATTCCTTTGCCCTCTCTTGATTCCCTTGTCATGGGTGATACATGGAAGCTACCAATGTTAAATTCTTTTTCTGAAAATGCAAATTTACTGAATTACTTTGTGTCCATCTCCAGCAATATGTTTATTAAAAATAAAATCTTTTTTTCGGTCATATATCTCCTCACTTAATGCTTGACTCATTTTCTATTTTGTATTTTGTTTTCTATTGCCTGACGATTAGCGAATTTCAAAGAAGCCTTCAGAAGTTCCTTTTATTACTTAAAGTTACCTGAAATTTAAACAGGGCTAATTGAAAGTTGAATCATTTTTTTTTTCGTTATCTACACAGGATAATATGTTCAGTAAGAAATCATTGTTGTCAGTCATACAGTTGCAAGAAAAAGTTTGTGAACCCCTTGGGATTACGTGGAGTTTTGCATGAATTGGGCATGAAATGTGCTCTGAAAATCATCTAAGTCACAACAATAGAAGAACACAGTCTGCTGAACATAATACTACACAAACATTAGATGTTGCCATGGTTTAATTGCACATAACATGTAAACATTCACAGTGCAGGGAGGAAAAAGTATGTGAGGCCCTAGCTTAATGACTTCTCCCAGAGCTAATTGGAGCCAGGAGTGAGCCAACCTTGACTCCAATCAGTGTGATGATATTGGATGTGTTGCTGACAACTGTCCTGCCCTTAAAAAACACACACCTGTTTTGGGTTTACTGGTTTCAAGAAGCACATGCCTCGCAGAAAAAAGCTCTCAGAAGACCTACGATCAAGAATTGTTGACTTGCATGAAGCTGGAAAGGGTTACAAAAGTATCTCCAAAAGCCTTGAAGTTCATGTGTCCACGGTAAGACAGACTGTCTACAAATGGAGAAAGTTTAGCACTGTTGCTACTCTCCCTAGGCGTGGTCGTCCTGTAAAAATGACTGCAAGAGCACAGCGCAGAATGCTGCATGAGGTAAAGAAGAATCCCAGAGTGTCAGCTAAAGACCTACAGAAATCTCTGGCACATGCTAACATTTTTGTTGACACATCTACAATAAGGAAAACATGAAACAAGAATGGAGTACATGGGAGGACACCACGGAGGAAGCCATTGCTGGCCAAAAAGAAGATTGCAGCACGTTTGAAGTTTGCAAAAGAGCACCTGGATGTTCCACAGCACTACTGGCAAAATATACTGTGGACAGATGAAACCAAGATTGAGTTGTTTGGGAAGAACACACAACACTATGTGTGGAGAAAAAAAGGCACAGCACCCCAACATCAAAACCTCATCCCCACTGTGAAACATGGCGGAGGGAGCATCATGGTTTGGGGCTGCTTTGCTGCCTCAAGGCCTGGACAGATTGTTGTCATTGATGGGAAAATGAATTCCAGAGTTTATCAAGACATTTTGCAGGAAAACTTACGACCATCTGTCCGCCAACTGAAGCTCCGCAGAGGATGGGTGATGCAACAGGACAATGACCCAAAGCATACAAGTCATTCAACAAAACAATGGCTGCAACAGCACAGAATACGCCTTCTGGAGTGGCCCAGTCAGAGTCCTGACCTCAACCCCATTGAAATGCTGTGGCATGACCTTAAGAGAGCGATTCACACCAGACATCCCAAGAATATTGCTACACTGAAACAGTTTTGTGAAGAGGAGTGGTCCAAAATGACTCCAGATCGTTGTGCAGGTCTGATCTGCAACTACAGGAAACGTTTGGTTGAGGTTATTGCTGCCAAAGGAGGGTCAACCAGTTATTAAGTCCAAAGGTTCACATACTTTTTCCTCCCTGCACTGTGAATGTTTACATGTTATGTGCAATTAAACCATGGCAACATCTAATGTTTGTGTAGTATTATGTTCAGCAGACTGTGTTCTTCTATTGGTGTGACTTAGATGACGTTCAGAGCACATTTTATGCCCAATTCATGCAAAACTCCACGTAATCCCAAGGGGTTCACATACTTTTTCTTGCAACTGTATATGTCCTCATTTACTCTGTGCCTAATTTTCCATTTTCTAATTTGTCTAATAACCTCCTTTGCATTTTGCATGAGTTCAGGGGTATAGCTATGTGTTTTTTTTTCTTCTCTATCCCAAAATCCTTTTAAAAATGTTATTTATATATTATAAATAATCATCCTTACTTGAGGTTTATAGCTGGATATCTGAAGTGTGAGATCATCTAAGGCCCTGCTGCCTCTGACTGTTAATCTGACCAGATTTAGTGATGTCACTACTGTGGTGATTGCTGTTCTCTTTGCTGGAGAGGAAGCTGTACCTTAGGACCTATAGTGCAAAGGATCTCCCTGCTTCAGCTTCATCCAGTCTCTGGGTCTGTGCTGCTGCTTCTTCCCTCACTCCCAATATCTGAATGCAAATTTGAAAAACTCGCCCTATAACATTTAGTGGAAATAGTTTCCTTGTTCCAGTTCCTGGACTCCACCGTAGAAGATGCCCAGCCACAACTAATATTTTTTTTATATGGCTTATTTGATCATTTTTATTTTAATAATTATTATTTTTTTATAAACTATATGTTTATTTAGGCAAAATGAAAGAATAAGTTCACCAAAAAAATAATAAATGCACATTTTTTTGCATTTAAAAAAATGTGCATTTATAATTTTTTGTAGGAGGAGCCAGTAAAGCATTGCTTTCACGATGAGCAAATCTCAGGTGTCATGCAACGTTCCTGCATGCAGGCCGTCGGTGTCGCTGTGTGCCCGTTCCTCAGGCATTTACTGAATGACAGGGAGGCTCTGCAGGGAAGTGTTGTGCTAATTTATAGGAAATATAAATGTGAAATAAATATAAATACATCCCAATATGGGCATCTAATGAACAATGTCCAAATCCATGAGTGAAATATAAAATAAACAATAAAGTTCCAAAGAACTGAAAAAGGTGATAAGTAATATGCCTCTCCAAATGATAGCTGAAGGATGGGAACACAGTATCTCCCAGAGGAGCAGAAGGATCCTCCACCAGGTAACACCATGCAAGGCTTCCCGGAAATATGTGACCAATCTAACCAAATAAAGGTCACCATGAGATCATTTACAGGGGTGTGTTTAGGGGCAGAATTAGGGGCGGGGCAAGGTAGAGCCCGGGTAGTTCATTGAGAACTATGACCCATCCGGTGCAATGGTTGATGGTACTTGTAGTTCTCATATTACAGAACTCTGTGAATGAATGACGTGGTCAGGTGGGCTCTTGGTTTTTTTTTTAATTGTGACAGTGGGTGTGAAGAAAAGATCCCCCATCCCACTGTCACAATGGGGGCTTGGGGGGGCGGGGGGGGTTGCATGGGCTGCTTATTTAGTAACATGTTAGATGTTAGACCCTGACTATGGGTATAACATGTTATGAAAGATGAACTGATCCCTTAACTTAACATGAGATCATTTACAAGGGTGTGTTTAGGGGCAGAATTAGGGGCGGGGCAAGGTAGGGGTTTGGTGGGGCAACTGTTGGTGAGTAACTCTTAATACCTGGCTAGTAGCTTAGGACTTGAAATTTTGAGCCCCGTGCTAGATCGCTAACCAGAGCCCGGGTAGTTCATTGAGAACGACGAGACATCATCTGCAATGGGTGATGGTAGTTGTAGTTCTCTTATTACAGAACTCCGTGAATGAATGATGTGGTCAGGTGGGCGCTTTTTTTTTTTTTTTTATATTGACAGTGGGTGTCAGGAAAGGCCTGCCCATAGTGCTGGTGAAGTTCCACGGCACACAAATATGCGCATGCGCAGAGTCCTTACGAGCCAAACAGATGTGCAGGCACTTGGACATAGGCGTGCGCGCATGCGCACTTACGCATACGGGCGCGCGCCTGTCACTAATGCTGGAGCCAAAAGGGCTATTTAAACTGGCTGCAGTAGTTGTCCCATTGCCGTATGGTCTTATTCCTGCTCGTGTCCCCTGATTCCTGTGATTGTCTCCTGATACCGAACCAGCCTGGTCCTGATCTCTGAACCGGCAAACACAAATGCTCCTGCGCTTGGGGATGGACTCGATGCTACAACCACATTAAGAATGTCCTGGAACATGCGCACCTTGCTGCCCTCAAATGGACCGGGGGAATCCAAATATACTGAATGAGGAAAGAACAAACATGGCGCACAGGCCGAGGGCATTACCATAAAAAATGTTTAATACAAAATAAAGTAGGTGTTGTACTCACAAACGACAATATAGTCAAGGAACATCATAAAGAACAGCTGGGTCATCACCGCACTGAGTAACAGTCCGCAATGGGGAGTTTAGACATCCAATAGGCTGACACGTTTCGAGGACTTGCCTCTTCCTTAGAGCCCTGAGGAAGAGGCAAGTCCTCGAAACGTGTCAGCCTATTGGATGTCTACACTCCCTATTGCGGACTGTTACTCAGTGCGGTGATGACCCAGCTGTTCTTTATCCTGTTCCTGATCTCCGCTTGATTGCTTCCTGCCCTGACCTCTGGCTTGTCTTGGATTATTCTTCTGTCTCCGCTCCCGTCTGATTGATCCTCCATTGCTGACCTGGCCTGTGACCCGACTACTCTTCCTCCTGCCGCTGTAAGCCTGATCTGCCTGACTAATACCGAACCCGACTCGTCTGACCCTGCACCCTCAGCACGCAGTTCTCAGGTATCCATCCATCCGGCACGGCTACATCAGAACCCGGCTCGTCTGACCCTGCACCCTCAGCAAGCAGTTCTCAGGTATCCATCCATCCAGCACGGCTACATCAGAACCCGGCTCGTCTGACCCTGCACCCTCAGCACGCAGTTCTCAGGTATCCATCCATCCAGCACGGCTACATCAGAACCCGGCTCGTCTGACCCTGCATCCTCAGCACGCTGCTCTCAGGTATCCATCCATCCAGCACGGCCACATCAGAACCCGGCTCGTCTGACCCTGCACCCTCAGAACGCAGTTCTCAGGTATCCATCCATCCAGCACGGCTACATCAGAACCCAGCTCGTCTGACCCTACATCCTCAGCACGCAGTTCTCAGGTATCCATCCATCCAGCACGGCTACATCAGAACCCGGCTCGTCTGACCCTGCATCCTCAGCACGCTGCTCTCAGGTATCCATCCATCCAGCAAGGCTACATCAGAACCCGGCTCGTCTGACCCTGCACCCTCAGCACGCAGTTCTCAGGTATCCATCCATCCAGCACGGCTACATCAGAACCCGGCTCGTCTGACCCTGCACCCTCAGCACGCAGTTCTCAGGTATCCATCCATCCAGCACGGCCACATCAGAACCCGGCTCGTCTGACCCTGCATCCTCAGCACGCTGCTCTCGGGTATCCATCCATCCCGCACGGCTACATCAGAACCCGGCTCGTCTGACCCTGCACCCTCAGCATGCAGTTCTCAGGTATCCATCCATCCAGCACGGCTACATCAGAACCCGGCTCGTCTGACCCTGCATCCTCAGCACGCTGCTCTCAGGTATCCATCCATCCAGCACGGCTACATCAGAACCCGGCTCGTCTGACCCTGCATCCTCAGCACGCTGCTCTCAGGTATCCATCCATCCAGCACGGCCACATCAGAACCCGGCTCGTCTGACCCTGCACCCTCAGAACGCAGTTCTCAGGTATCCATCCATCCAGCACGGCCACATCAGAACCCGGCTCGTCTGACCCTGCATCCTCAGCACGCAGTTCTCAGGTATCCATCCATCCAGCACGGCCACATCAGAACCTGGCTCGTCTGACCCTGCATCCTCAGCACGCAGTTCTCAGGTATCCATCCGTCCAGCACGGCCACATCAGAACCCGGCTCGTCTGACCCTGCACCCTCAGCACGCAGTTCTCAGGTATCCATCCATCCAGCACGGCCACATCAGAACCCGGCTCGTCTGACCCTGCACCCTCAGCACGCAGTTCTCAGGTATCCATCCATCCAGCACGGCCACATCAGAACCCGGCTCGTCTGACCCTGCATCCTCAGCACGCAGTTCTCAGGTATCCATCCATCCAGCACGGCCACATCAGAACCCGGCTCGTCTGACCCTGCACCCTCAGCACGCAGTTCTCAGGTATCCATCCATCCAGCACGGCCACATCAGAACCCGGCTCGTCTGACCCTGCATCCTCAGCACGCAGTTCTCGAGTATCCATCCATCCAGCACGGCTACATCAGAACCCGGCTCGTCTGACCCTGCACCCTCAGCACGCAGTTCTCGAGTATCCATCCATCCAGCACGGCCACATCAGAACCCGGCTCGTCTGACCCTGCATCCTCAGCACGCAGTTCTCGAGTATCCATCCATCCAGCATAGCTACATCAGAACCCGGCTCGTCTGACCCTGCATCCTCAGCATGCAGTTCTCGAGTATCCATCCATCCAGCACGGCCACATCAGAACCCGGCTCGTCTGACCCTGCATCCTCAGCACGCAGTTCTCGAGTATCCATCCATCCAGCACGGCTACATCAGAACCCGGCTCATTGCCTACAACTCATCAGCTCATCAGCTATTACTGAACTGATCTCAGGCACTCATACCCCACCTTGCCCCTGCGACCACCATCAGCGGTCCTTGAGCTTGAGTTGTACAGGAAGCCTGGCTCTTCACGTCAGGCTCACTATCCAGATATGTGACAGTGGGTGTGGAGAAAAGATCCCCCATCCCACTGTCACAATGGGGACTTGGGGGGAGGGGGGGATTGCATTGGCTGCTCATTTAGTATAATAATAAAGTGCAGTGCTAAATAATCCAGTGAAAATAAAGTCCCATTGTAATTCAATATACAATCGATATTGTGAAGCGTGGTAGCAAGCCTATCCTTAATAGGTGGTGCTCCATTCAAGTGTTAAAATGATGCGGTTACCGGAAGCGCATAGATTATGCGCATTGATAAATCCGAGTAGTATGGTCTGCGTGTGGGACATCCGTCTCCAATAGGGCAGCTCCGCAGTAAGTGAATGATGTCTGCTCCAGAGGTCTCCTTAGGGATCAGCAGGGTCAGCCACCTGATCACAGGAATTCCCCTCTCTGGATATTGAAGAACTTCCCAGGTTCTGCATACTTAAAGGCTCCATATAGGAGTCATAAAAAAATGCTCATTATTATTATACAGTATTTATAAAGCGCCAATAGTTGGCTCAGCGCTGTACATTACAGAGGGGGACAGAACATGTGACAGAACAATACCAATACAATGCAAAACATGAGGGGATCGAGGGCCCTGATCCTTGGAGCTTACAATCTAGGAGGGAGGGGATGGCGGCACAGTAGTGACACACATAGTCTGCGCGAGTTTGTTAAAGATTGGACTTGGGGCTGGAAGGATAGGTTGGAGTCCAGAATGACACCCAGTACTCTGGCCTGCGGGGCGGGTTTGATGGTGGCGTTGTTGGATGTGATGGAGAAGTCAATGGGGGGTGGTGTCCGGGCTGGGGGGGAAGACAAGAAACTCAGTTTTGGAGAGGTTCAGTTTAAGGAAGTGGAGCGACATCCAGTCTGATATGTCGCTCAGTAGGTGTGTGATTCGGGCGGAGACTGAGGGGGTGAGGTGGGGGGTGGAGAGATAGATTTGTGTGTCATTGGCATATAGGTGGTAGTTGAAGCCGTGAGAGTGTATGAGTTGGCCAAGGGAGGAGGTGTAGATGGAGCAGAGAAGGGGCCCGAGGACAGAACCTTGGGGGACCCCAACAGAGAGGGGGAGTGAGGGGGAGGTGGTAGCATTATAGGTAACGCTGAAAGAGCGTTGTGACAGGTAGGATGAGAGCCAGGAGAGAGCAGAATCTCTGAGGCCGAGGGAGTGTAGTTTTTGAGGAGGAGGGGGTGGTCGACTGTGTGGAAGGCCGCAGAGAGGTCAAGGAGTAGGAGCACTGAGTAGTAGCCATTAGCTTTGGCGGTTAGCAGGTCGTTGGAGAGTTTGAGTAAGGCGGTTTCGGTGGAGTGTAGGGGACGGAAGCCGGACTGAAGGGGATCGAGGAGGTTGTTGTCATTGAGGTGAGAGCGTAGGCGGGTGTAGACGAGGCGCTCGAGGAGTTTAGATGTAAATGGGAGCAGGGAGATGGGTCTGAGGTTGTTTGGGTCATTGGGGTCCAGGGAGGGCTTTTTAAGTATGGGGGTGATGTGTGCATGCTTCAGAGGGGAGAGGAAAGTGCCTGAGGAGAGGGAGAGATTAAAGATGTGGGTGAGGGAGCGTAGGATGGAGGGGGAGGGAGGTCGTAGGAGTTGTGAGGGGATAGGGTCAAGGGGGCAGGTGGTGAGGCGGGCATCAGAGAGGATCTTGGAGACTTCCTCGATGGTAGTAAGGTCAAAGGTGCGGAGTGTTGGGGGAGCTTCAGTATGAGGAATGTAGAGTGGGGTGGAAGAGGAGGTCGGAGCAGTGGTGGGGCCGTGGGAGAGGGGTGATGAGGGGGTAGCTGAGTGAGGGGGAACAGGGTTGGAGGGAGTCTGAGCAGCGACGAAGTCCCTGTGGGTTATGTTGAGGGAGAGGGGGGATGAGGGGGTAGCTGCTCATAGCGTAATATTGCCAGGAAATTGAATTTATTATTACAGCAAGTATCACAATAAAAGATAATAAAAAGGTACACTGACCAGTACTGAATGTGTTGACTAGAGATAAGCGAATCGAACTCGGCGAAGTGGAATCCATTTCGAATATTAGAAAAATTTTGATTCGTGCATCCGAAGTCTGCTAATTTTTCAAAAAATGGCGGCGACATGTGTGGCGACGGAGCGGGGATCTCTGGGAAGGCGCGCAGACAAGGCGCGCTGACCCATAATGCATTCATTCATGACATGTGATCGCATTAGCCAATCAGCAGCCAGCCAGCCAGCACTGTGTCATGGTGGAGCTATAAATTGAGGCCATCTTACAATTCTCCATTAGCCTCCGGTCATTCAAGAGAGACAGACCTCTCTGTATTAGGGACAGAGTTAGGGCCACAGATACTTTAGGGACACAGAATCGTTACTTAGGGACACAGAACTGTTACTCAGGGACAGACACAGAATTGTTACTGAGGGACACAGAATTGTTACTGAGGGACACAGAATTGTTACTGAGGGACACAGAATTGTTACTGAGGGACACAGAACTGTTACTCAGGAACACAGAACTGTTACTCAGGGACACAGAACTGTTACTCAGGGACACAGAATTGTTACTCAGGGACACAGAATCGTTACTTAGGGACACAGAACTGTTACTCAGGGACAGACACAGAATTGTTACTGAGGGACACAGAATTGTTACTGAGGGACACAGAATTGTTACTGAGGGACACAGAATTGTTACTGAGGGACACAGAATTGTTACTGAGGGACACAGAACTGTTACTCAGGAACACAGAACTGTTACTCAGGGACACAGAACTGTTACTCAGGGACACAGAATTGTTACTCAGGGACACAGAATTGTTACTGAGGGACACAGAATTGTTACTGAGGGACACAGAATTGTTACTGAGGGACACAGAATTGATACTCAGGGACACAGAACTGTTACTCAGGGACACAGAACTGTTACTCAGGGACAGACACAGAATTGTTACTGAGGGACACAGAATTGTTACTGAGGGACACAGAATTGTTACTCAGGGACAGACACAGAATTGTTACTGAGGGACACAGAATTGTTACTCAGGGACACAGAATTGTTACTGAGGGACACAGAATTGTTACTGAGGGACACAGAATTGTTACTCAGGGACACAGAATTGTTACTGAGGGACACAGAATTGTTACTCAGGGACACAGAATTGTTACTCAGGGACACAGAATTGTTACTCAGGGACACAGAACTGTTACTCAGGGACACAGAATTGTTACTCAGGGACACAGAACTGTTACTCAGGAACACAGAATTGTTACTCAGGGACACAGAACTGTTACTCAGGGACACAGAATTGTTACTCAGGGACAGACACAGAATTGTTACTGAGGGACACAGAATTGTTACTCAGGGACACAGAATTGTTACTCAGGGACACAGAATTGTTACTCAGGGACACAGAACTGTTACTCAGGGACACAGAATTGTTACTCAGGGACACAGAACTGTTACTCAGGGACACAGAATTGTTACTCAGGGACAGACACAGAATTGTTACTGAGGGACACAGAATTGTTGCTGAGGGACACAGAATTGTTACTGAGGGACACAGAATTGTTACTCAGGGACAGACACAGAATTGTTACTGAGGGACACAGAATTGTTACTGAGGGACACAGAATTGTTACTGAGGGACACAGAATTGTTACTCAGGGACACAGAACTGTTACTCAGGGACACAGAATTGTTACTCAGGGACACAGAACTGTTACTCAGGGACACAGAATTGTTACTCAGGGACACAGAACTGTTACTCAGGGACACAGAATTGTTACTCAGGGACACAGAACTGTTACTCAGGGACACAGAATTGTTACTCAGGGACAGACACAGAATTGTTACTGAGGGACACAGAATTGTTACTCAGGGACAGACACAGAATTGTTACTGAGGGACACAGAATTGTTAATCAGTGACACAGAATTGTTACTGAGGGACACAGAATTGTTACTCAGGGACACAGAATTGTTACTCAGGGACACAGAACTGTTACTCAGGGACACAGAATTGTTACTCAGGGACACAGAACTGTTACTCAGGAACACAGAATTGTTACTCAGGGACACAGAACTGTTACTCAGGGACACAGAATTGTTACTCAGGGACAGACACAGAATTGTTATTGAGGGACACAGAATTGTTACTGAGGGACACAGAATTGTTACTCAGGGACACAGAATTGTTACTCAGGGACACAGAACTGTTACTCAGGGACACAGAATTGTTACTCAGGGACACAGAACTGTTACTCAGGGACAGACACAGAATTGTTGCTGAGGGACACAGAATTGTTACTGAGGGACACAGAATTGTTACTCAGGGACAGACACAGAATTGTTACTGAGGGACACAGAATTGTTACTGAGGGACACAGAATTGTTACTCAGGGACACAGAACTGTTACTCAGGGACACAGAATTGTTACTCAGGGACACAGAACTGTTACTCAGGGACACAGAATTGTTACTCAGGGACACAGAACTGTTACTCAGGGACACAGAATTGTTACTCAGGGACACAGAACTGTTACTCAGGGACACAGAATTGTTACTCAGGGACACAGAACTGTTACTCAGGGACACAGAATTGTTACTCAGGGACAGACACAGAATTGTTACTGAGGGACACAGAATTGTTACTGAGGGACACAGAATTGATACTCAGGGACACAGAACTGTTACTCAGGGACACAGAACTGTTACTCAGGGACAGACACAGAATTGTTACTGAGGGACACAGAATTGTTACTAAGGGACACAGAATTGTTACTGAGGGACACAGAATTGTTACTCAGGGACAGACACAGAATTGTTACTGAGGGACACAGAATTGTTACTGAGGGACACAGAATTGTTACTGAGGGACACAGAATTGTTACTGAGGGACACAGAATTGTTACTCAGGGACACAGAACTGTTACTCAGGGACAGACACAGAATTGTTGCTGAGGGACACAGAATTGTTACTGAGGGACACAGAATTGTTACTCAGGGACAGACACAGAATTGTTACTGAGGGACACAGAATTGTTACTGAGGGACACAGAATTGTTACTCAGGGACACAGAACTGTTACTCAGGGACACAGAATTGTTACTCAGGGACACAGAACTGTTACTCAGGGACACAGAATTGTTACTCAGGGACACAGAACTGTTACTCAGGGACACAGAATTGTTACTCAGGGACACAGAACTGTTACTCAGGGACACAGAATTGTTACTCAGGGACACAGAACTGTTACTCAGGGACACAGAATTGTTACTCAGGGACAGACACAGAATTGTTACTGAGGGACACAGAATTGTTACTGAGGGACACAGAATTGATACTCAGGGACACAGAACTGTTACTCAGGGACACAGAACTGTTACTCAGGGACAGACACAGAATTGTTACTGAGGGACACAGAATTGTTACTAAGGGACACAGAATTGTTACTGAGGGACACAGAATTGTTACTCAGGGACAGACACAGAATTGTTACTGAGGGACACAGAATTGTTACTGAGGGACACAGAATTGTTACTGAGGGACACAGAATTGTTACTGAGGGACACAGAATTGTTACTGAGGGACACAGAATTGTTACTCAGGGACACAGAACTGTTACTCAGGGACACAGAACTGTTACTCAGGGACACAGAATTGTTACTCAGGGACACAGAACTGTTACTCAGGGACACAGAATTGTTACTCAGGGACACAGAACTGTTACTCAGGGACACAGAATTGTTACTCAGGGACACAGAATTGTTACTCAGGGACAGACACAGAATTGTTACTCAGGGACACAGAATTGTTACTGAGGGACACAGAACTGTTACTCAGGGACACAGAATCGTTACTCAGGGACACAGAATCGTTGAATTAAAGAGTATGTCAGACAACACGCAGAGGAGTGGCAGAGGAGGCAATGTTTTAGGAGCGAGCAGACGTGGCAGCAGAGGAAGGGGTCGAGGCAGCACTAGTCGCAGCCAGAGGCCAGTGCTCCCGGTGTCATCCAGCGGTCGTGTCTCCACCGACAACCCTGCTGTCATCGATTGGTTGGCTCGGTCGTCTTCCTCTTCCCAGGTCACCTCTGACACCTACAGCCAACGGTCGGTGGGTACGTCAGACACAACATTAGTTGGCATGGCCCGGGAGCAAGCTCACTGAAATCACGTGTCCTCTACCTGCCCCTGTCCTTTGGTGTTCCCTCACCAAGCGAAGTATCGCATGCTGTGGGCTCAGCCCCACTGTACAGTGAGGAAGAGCTAACAGAGGGCGGTCAGGAACGGGGGGAGACATCCGCCTCTTCAGCAGCCAGGCGAAGAAGTACTGGCGAGGAGAGTGGCTTGGTAGCCGGTCTAGAGACAGGTCTGTCTCCTGACCCACACGCAGCCGGGGGGCTAGTAGTGAGGCGGAGACCCTAATTGATGATGATGAGGCTGATCGCACTTGGCAGCCTCGTCGTAATCAGGCTATTGCTTCCGCATCATCAGGAGAAGAGGGTGGCAGCTTGGCAGCGAGCAAAACAGTCGGTGGGTTGCCCAGGAGGCAGCAGGGTCGCAGCAGTGTCAGTGGAGGCAAACGGCCACGGAGTAGAGCACCAGCTCCACTGCAGCCTACCACCACGGCCAGTAGTGGTGCCGGTGTGCACGGAGGAAGTAGCAGTCAGCCAGTGAGGAGTAGCGGGGGCAAAGTTTCCTACTCGGCGGTGTGGCAATTTTTCGTCAAGCCGCCCGAGGAAGTAAACGTAGCCGTATGTTGACTATGTGGCCAGAAAGTCAAGCGTGGCCAGGGGGCCCATGTCTCCATCGCCACACTCTGCCATGTGCCACTTTCAGGTCTCCTCACACTGCTGGTGGGTTCCATTTTGTCATAGGGTGCTGGCAGATTACGGGCCTCCCATTGCTGCTGCCAGGCCCGTAATCTGCCATGGGCCCCTGTACCGCCTCCTCATGCTGCTGCCAGGCCCGTAATCTGTCATGGGTCCCTGTACCGCCTCCTCATGCTGCTGCCAGGTCCAGAGTGTGTCATGGGTCTCTGTACGGCCTCCCATTGCTGCTGTCTCCATCGCCACACTCTGCCATGTGCCACTTTCAGGTCTCCTCACACTGCTGGTGTGTTCCATTTTGTCATAGGGTGCTGGCAGATTACGGGCCTCCCATTGCTGCTGCCAGTCCCGTAATCTGTCATGGGCCCCTTTACCGCCTCCTCATGCTGCTGCCAGGTCCAGAGTCTCTCATGGGTCCCTGTACGGCCTCCCATTGCTGCTGTCTCCATCGCCACACTCTGCCATGTGCCACTTTCAGGTCTCCTCACACTGCTGGTGTGTTCCATTTTTGTCATAGGGTGCTGGCAGATTACGGGCCTCCCATTGCTGCTGCCAGGCCCGTAATCTGTCATGGGCCCCTGTACCGCCTCCTCATGCTGCTGCCAGGTCCAGAGTCTCTCATGGGTCCCTGTACGGCCTCCCATTGCTGCTGTCTCCATCGCCACACTCTGCCATGTGCCACTTTCAAGTCTCCTCACACTGCTGGTGGGTTCCATTTTGTCATAGGGTGCTGGCAGATTACGGGCCTCCCATTGCTGCTGCCAGGCCCGTAATCTGCCATGGGCCCCCGTACCGACTCCTCATGCTGTGACGTTGCAACAAGGTGGAATTCAACCCTACACATGTTAACCGCCTTTACGAACAGCGAAAGGCCATCACAGATTTCCTGATTTTACAAGCGGATAAAGGTTCTCCCTGTGTAACTTAGATGTCAGCCATTGGCAGCTCATGCATGACACCTGCCGCTTGCTCAGGCCTTTTGAGGAGGCCACGCTATTCGTGAGTCGGCAGGACTATGGGATGAACGACGTCATTCCTCTGTTGCACGTCCTGGAACAAATGCTGTTAACAATGGCTGGTCAGGGTGCGGTAGACGTGGCGCACAGATCTCAACGCCACATGACCCCTGTGGGGGCAGGACAGGAAGAAGAGGAGGAGGTAGAGGAGGACATTGGTGCTCAGGAATTATTGAGTGAAATGGGTGGTTTTTCCACTCAGCGGACAGGAGTGGAGGAGCAGGAGCATCTGGTAGAGGAGGAGGAGAAGACAGAGGACCCAGACGCACCGTGGCAGTATGCTGTGGAGATGGAGGCAGGGAGTCCCTCGCATTCCTTGGCACAAATGGCCCATAGCATGCTCGGTTGCTTGCGTAGCGACAGCCGAATAATAACCATCAGACAGAGGGATGACTTTTGGCTGTCCACCTTGTTGGACCCTCGCTACCGTTCAAAAATGGTGGCCTTTTTCACACCTGCTGAGAGGGAGGCCAAAATAACGTACTATAAAAACCACCTATGTAGTCAGTTGGTCTCTGCCTTTCTGCGCCAACGTCCATCCTCAGACACTGTGGGCCCTGTGCGCTCGCGTTCCGCTGCCATGGCAGCAGGGGAGGGGTGGGGTGGTAGGAGCAGTGGCAGCTCCACCAGCAGCGGCTGCCTCAGTCTGCAGTCGATAATGAGTAGCTTTCTTCACCAGCGCAGTGAGGAAACTACTAACCAGCCGCAGCAGCAGCAGCATCAGGTGGACCTGGAGCAGGACCTCAAACAACAGGCTTGGGCCTACTTGGACAGCACCCTGCCAACCGAGGTAGACAATCCCCTTGACTACTGGGCAACGAAACTTGACCTTTGGCCCCAACTAGCTGAATTTGCCCTTGAAAGGCTGTCATGCCCGGCCAGTAGCGTGGCATCGGAGCGCGTGTTTAGTGCGGCAGGAGGTATTGTAACTCCGCGGAGGACACGACTGTCCACCCAAAGTGTGGAGAGACTCACGTTTGTGAAAATGAATCAGGCGTGGATTAGTCTGGATTTCAAACCACCAGTTCCTGACACAACTGACTAAATCCGCCATGAATCATGCCCCAAACATGTTATTATTTTTAACATAGGCCTCTGTATGGCCTTCAATTTAAGCTGCTTACGCTTCGCCACTCTGCCATGGGCCCCTGTACCGCCTCCTCTTGCTGCTGCCAGGTCCAGAGTGTGTCATGGGTCCCTGTACGGCCTCCCATTGCTGCTGTCTCCATCGCCACACTCTGCCATGTGCCACTTTCAGGTCTCCTCACACTGCTGGTGGGTTCCATTTTGTCATAGGGTGCTGGCAGATTACGGGCCTCCCATTGCTGCTGCCAGGCCCGTAATCTGCCATGGGCCCCTGTACCGCCTCCTCATGCTGCTGCCAGGTCCAGAGTGTCTCATGGGTCCCTGTACGGCCTCCCATTGCTGCTGTCTCTATCGCCACACTCTGCCATTTGCCACTTTCAGGTCTCCTCACACTGCTGGTGGGTTCCATTTTGTCATAGGGTGCTGGCAGATTACGGGCCTCCCATTGCTGCTGCCAGGCCCGTAATCTGTCATGGGCCCCTGTACCGCCTCCTCATGCTGCTGCCAGGCCCGTAATCTGTCATGGGTCCCTGTACGGCCTCCCATTGCTGCTGTCTCCATCGCCCACACTCTGCCATGTGCCACTTTCAGGTCTCCTCACACTGCTGGTGTGTTCCATTTTGTCATAGGG